>NC_030425.2:30500000-30502500 GCF_001660625.3 Ictalurus punctatus
GGACGCTAACGCCCCGCCACGGGACGCTAACGCCCCGCTATGAAACGTCTCCCCGTACAGATTCATGAAATGATATCAGCACAAAGTATTGGTTAATTTTATGTCATTTATTTTGTAATGAAGACAAACTACTGCAATATCAAGACATTATATGATAATAAAAATAGAATTATAATATAAGGTGTCATTTTCCTCCATTATTAAGATGTTATTTTAAATCATTTTCAGTGAAACTGTTATAAATGTATTTGATGGCGTGGTTATTAATAAGGAAAGTTTATTTGACTGTAAATCGTGCTTTAAGTGATGAAATAATAATTTAGTGTGGTGTGTCCTCCAGCTGAACTTCACCAGCGCGTCACACCCACCATTTTATTTTAACTGTACTGAACAGATCAGGAAAACAATCCTGACTTTAGTTTATATACTTCCTCATCCCACTGAAATTCATTCTGCTCACGTCACAGTACACACACGCTCGAGTGCAGCACGCAGACGCTGGGTTCACCTGCGCTTCAGAATGTGTTCAGGCTGTGGGGGAAACCAGAGTGTGTTATGGTATCTACCCTTCGGATGGCTTCGTTACGGATCTGCTGGGAATTCTGGACAACGTGGGAATGTTGAGCAGAGTCGTGTATTACGGGCCGCTTCTCTGTTTCCAGGTTAACGCGGGCCGAGCGATACCAGGCAGCCGGTCTTGTGTTTGACCCATGTGCCATAACCCTTCCTTCTGATAAGCTTCACTTGTTGGACTATTAAGTAAACATGAGGCAGTTCGAGGTGGTTCGAGGTAGTTCGAGGCGGTTCGGTTCTGTGTTCCGTGTGCTGCTGCTACCTCGTGTGTAAGAAGAGTCAGAGATCATAATGAACAGTACATGGAAATACCACCATACACACTACCGGTCATATAAAAGTTTACACACACTCATTATTTTTGTTATTTCTTTCCCTCACATTTTATAATAATAATAATAAAGTCATTAAAACTCTGGAGTAACACAAATGGAATTATAGGAATTATGTTGTGATAAAAAATCCAAAATAAATCAAAATAATTTTATTCTTTTGCCTAAGGTTAGTATATCTTACACCCTTTTCATGTAGAATTTACAGAAATGTATTCTTGGATGATTTTAAACAGTATTAAAGGAGTTCACACCGACGCTGGACTCTTATCTCCTGCTTTTCAGAATATTTCCCTCCGAGACGTCCGTTTAAATGAAAGATTTTTTTGTAAATAAAATGTTAGTTTTCTAATGAAAGAAATGAACACGTTGGCATGATTATATTTTTGTCTACGACACCGATTTCACACGATTGATCGATTGATCTCGCACCTTCAGATTTTTTCATATCCTGAGAAACTTTTCAGTCAAGTGTCCATAAACATTTGAAGTAAAAGTATGTGTGTAAGTAAAGTTAATCTCGCCAGTGTTCCGTATCGCAGTGTTCACGACAACGAAACGCTGTCTCCTAAATACTTCACACTAATGCACGCACATGCACACACACTAACACACACAGACATATCACAGCAACTGATTTCAGATCTGTGTGTGGGTTGGTGTGTGTGTGTGTGTTGATGTGTGTTGCGTCAGACATGAAAGGTATAAAATAATGGTGTGATTTTAGATGGGAGAATATGAAATCTATTTCATTATATAGATTATTAAATTCCTGCTCTTTACACCTCAGTGCTGATATTTAACACGAATAATAAGGACCAGGTTTATTCACTACAGAAAGTGTCGTTATCTCTGGTCTGTTCTGTTATCAGGAAGTTCGGATAATTAACACTGTTCATTTAACGCTGTAACGAGGGAAAATGTTCTCGTTTTAAAATGCTCTAATTCCAAATCCAGATGAGGATTAAAACCCAGACTGAATTCTGATGATGCGTAGTGAAGATCAGACCCGGTTCTGGCTTTCGCAGGTGATCTCTTTCAGAATTGTTTCCTTCGATAAGCACAGACGGTTTGGACCGAGCCAGGTTTGGGTGAAGGAGACGAACGAAGAGGTTTGAACATGACTCGAGCAGCTTCTCGGAGAAGAAACGTTTCTCGGGCTGATTGCGGCGTTTATTTAGCGAGAGAAGTTTCCGTGAGTCTTCGTGAGACGGAGTTTAGATGTTTCTGGATGAATAATGATTGCGTCATCACTTTGTGCTCGTACATTTCTCATTATTCAGAGTGAAGTGTTGTGGTTAGTGTGTGTGATTTAAACACCAGGCTGTACGTTCCACATCACCGAGATGTTCAGGAGACCTTCAGTTCTCCTGCTTTACACTTTCAGCTCTCGCAGTGGTGCTCGGTCTCCGACGCATCGCGTGGTTTTTACTTTCAGTTGAGTTTTAAGGTCAGAGGATCTCGCCAGCATGAGCAGTAACACATTCTGACTTTATTTATTTGTTCTTTTTGAAATTAATAAACAGGACACACAAAATACTCGTATAAAAATACATTTCCCTAAATTCTGCAGAAGAGCCGTGAAAATGGGTGGT
>NC_030425.2:30507500-30520000 GCF_001660625.3 Ictalurus punctatus
ATATATAGGGTTCTTTATACTTGTTTATAGTAGTTGTACTCAGTTTTTTTATTTTGTTTTAAATAAACAAAAAAAGAAAGGTACGGAAATCAATTAATCGAAAAAATAATCGGCCAACTAATGGATTATGAAAATAATCGTTAGTGTCGGCCCTAGTTTGCATGTGTGTTTAATGTGTGTGTGTGTGTGTGTGTGTGTGTGTGTGTGTGTGTGTGTGTGCGAGTGTGTGTGTGTTGTTTGTGTGAGTTTATGTGTGTGAGAGTGTGTGTGTGAGAGAGAGAGTGATACACGGAGGTCACGCTTGAGTCAGTGATGTAAAACACGTTTTGGTCGTGTGCAGTAGATTACAGTTTATTGAAGGAAAAAGGTGAAAATAAAAGTTTTTTTCATTTGAAATCATCAAATGTTTAACAAAGTTTTCATCTTTAATTCGATTAAAAAATGAACTCTATTTAATTTATTTAATTTCCTACAAATGTCTTAAAGCAGTAGATTATATTAGAGACATAAACTGAGGAGGAAATGTCATAAATGTTTGGATAAATCCTCAGGTAATGATGATCTTTTATATTTGACTGGTTCACTCTGGAGGAATGAATTTTATTGTTGTGTAACTGTAAGAGTCTGCAGTCACACTGGTGTTATTTCCAGACTCGCTCTGATGAGACGGATTTGAACCTCAGCACCGACACTTGTTCTGACTCGGAGACGGTTCAGAGGTTTTTTGCAGTGCTGGATTAAAATAAATGTCTGGTATCTCTAGTGTGTCTGTACTCTGTGTGTGTGAGTGTGTGTGAGAGTGTGAGTTCCAACCAGTATATAATTTTGTACATTTGATTATTCGCATATTTTTCAATTACTGAAGCTCCGCTCCATTTTAAATAAAAACAAAGTTTATTATCAAGATCAGGAATGTGAGGTCAGAGTTCCTCAAGTTGTCCCCTTCATTTCTCTCTCTCTCTCACTCTTTCTCTCTCTCTCTCTCTTTCTTTCTCTCACTCTATCTCTCGCTCACTCTTTCTCTCTCTCTTTCTCTCACTCTCTTTATTTCTCTTGCTCTCTTTCTCTCTCAGTGTGTGTGTGTGTCTCTCAGTTGGTTTTACACTGTAAAGGTCGTTGCTAGGTAACCGCTGACGTCAGTGTGGCTCTAGAGGAAGGTTTTCTGTGTGTGTGTGTGTGAGTGAGTGTATATGTGTGTGTGTGTGTGTGTGTGTGTTTAGCCGCTCACAGGGCGAAACCCCCGATGGACAGGGCAGAAAAAAAGAGCTTTAACTCTCTGCACCAAGAATAAAATAATAAAATGATAGAATAATCCCCACAGCGACACGGACGACTGAAACCCCTCACCGTTTACACCCAAATCCACTGTCCCCAGGCCTCCCCCACTGCCCCCCCCTTCCATGAGGTTGATGTGCTGTCCTCCAGCTCTGTCTGTAGTTCTGTCTGTCTGTCTGTCAGTCTGTTGGTCTGTCTGTCTGTCAGTCTGTCTTTCAGTTATTCAGTAAATAAACAGTAATTAATTGTACACATGTGGATATTGAAACTCTGTCTTACAGCTTTTCGTTTCCAGTTTAAGATTTTTGTTGCATGTTTATTAAAAACTTTATAAACACAGAACTGTAATAAATCACCTGTAAATAATCTCTGTACTGTAAAGATACTTCACAAATGCTCAAATTAATACGACTACAAAATAAAGAGTAATAAACTACAGCAGGTCAGTGTTTGTTGTAAAGGTTTACAGTCTTTACAGCTGCGTCGGTTCTCTCAAGGCAGAAGATTACCCACAATTTGCATTTTCTACAAAGCGCTACTTGTTTTTGTTATTTCACTCTTTCTCTGTCTCTGTCAAACACACAGTGTGTGTGTGTGTGTGTGTGTGTTGTGGGGACAGAAGCTACTTTTACAGTCGTAGGAGAGTTTATTCTCATTACTATTTTCAAATCACCTCCTAAAGAACACAACAACAATTAACCTGAGTAACGAGGCAGAAAAGTACTGCATGTTACACATTGAGAGGTGTGTGTGTGTGTGTGTGTGTGTGTGTGTGTGTTGTGACTTGAGCTATCATTAGAGTTAAACGGGCCACTCGAGCACCAGCCTTAATGAAGAGTGTGTGTGTGTGTGTAACATGGTGTATTACATCACAGTCATTACACACTGAACCTGATGTGTGTGACGCACAGAATCTCCCTCAGAGTTAATGATTGAAGTGTAAAGTGGAGCTGCAAAGCCAGTTTTAATTTGAGACGTGTGTGTGTGTGTGTGTGTGTGTGTGTGTGTGTGTGTGTGTAATGTCATTAAAACACCATGAACAAGAGGAAAATAAATAAATTTAAATTAATTTAAGAAATTAAACTAATAGGAAGTCTTGCTGCAACTAATGATTATTTTGATCATTGATTAATCTGTTGATTATTTCCTCGATTAATCGATTAAAAGGCCAGTTTTTATTTTCTGTATTTTTTAGGAAAAACGTGTTATTTCACGTTCTGCACGATGTTGTCCTCCACACTCTGTGTAAACTGAAGGCTATGATAAAGGTATTAAAGGTATCCACGGAGACGGTGTGTGTGTGTGTGTGTGTGTGTGGGGGGGGGGGTTATCCACGGTGATGTCACTGCTGGAGGAGGAGGATTTTATCCATGGTGATGTCACTGACCCGACTAATCCATAATAACATTCGCTGTCCATTATTTAGTTATGGATTTTACCGGTTAGTTGCAGCTCTATTTTCTTTGTAGTTTTCTGAGAGCCACGACCCAAATCTGGCGTGTGTCTATGATCTGATGTTCTTAATCTTAATCCAAACTTACAAAACCTTACAAAATGAAAAAAACTTTCATTTAAAGATGAAAACACAGTATTACCTTTGCTGATGTTTTGACTTGAGTCCTCGTGTGTGTGTGTGTGTGTGTGTGTGTGTGTGTGTGTGTGTGTGTGTGTGTAGTGATAATGGATCCAGAGACTCTTGGGGATCAAGTGGAAAATATTCGGAGCATTCCTCAGATGCTTTGTGTTTCAGCGATGCGGTTCGCTTTGTGCAAATTGACACCACATGTATGAGCTCACTGCCTACTCCAGAAGATGAAGTGATGTGTGTGTCGAACAAATGGCGATTTTTTTACACACCGTTCGTCACAGGATGAAACGTGAGCAGGGTTTAGTGTAAAGAAAATGACTCCTAAAGACTTCCCAGAAATTAGAAGTGCTGTTTAACGTCAGATAAAACCTCTAAAGTAACGTAAATGTTTTTGTTTGAGAAACGAGTCTAAAACGTCTTCTCTTTCTCTCTCTGCACTGTTCCCAGAGGATCTTTACCAGATTTGCGATGACTTTTAAATGACGTGTATTCAGAAGTCAGGTGTAACGCTGTAATGAAAACGTGTTCAGATGAGACGTGTTTGAGAACAGATGTTGGATTCATGACGCCAAAGTCATCCTAAACGGCATGTTATTTCTTACACACTATACTAATGCGACGTTTCTGTTCTGTATTACATTCTGAAAGAGAGCGGTTTTAGTCGAGAGCAGGATTGTGCACTTTGTGTTTTTGTAGACGGGAAACGTGTTGTGTAATTGAATGCTTTACATGATTGTTGAACATTACGAGGAGGTTTTTGAGCCACGTGTATTTAACGTGGAGACGAGTCTGACTGAGGAACTGAACTTGTGCTCTGGTTTACAATGGACTGAGAACCTCGGAGTTCTTGTCCTGGAGGAACGCTTACAGGTTCTTGATTCAGTGCGTCTCTGCAGTCCTTTAGTCCTCAAGTCAGCAGTTAAAAGGTTGAAAAATGTGCAAAACGTTCATCAGCAGTAGCAGCAAATTCCTAATTTTAACGATCTGAGTATTCTGATTATCCAAGAGTATCATCTGATCTAATTTTTTGACGGAAAATAAAATTTCAGCGATCAGGAAGTTCTGGCAGTAAAAGAGCAGAAAGCTCGGTATTCGTTGATCATCATCATTAATAATAATCTTAACTTTTAAAGACGCTCCATGAACTTCTCAGTACTGAACTCTCATGCCAGAGAAAATATAAAATAATGTACCCTTACCGTACACTTAAATAGGAACACCTGTACACCTGCTCGTTCATGCAGTTATCTAACCAGCCAATCATGTGGCAGCAGCACGATGCCTATCTTCATGCAGATACAGGTCAGGAGCTGCAGCTGAAGAAAACGTCTGATCTCTGTGACTTTAACCATGGCGTGGTTGTTGGTATCAGATGGGCTGGTTTGAGTGTTTCAGAAATTGAAACTGATCTCCTGGGATTTTCACACGCAACAGTTGACAAAAAACATCCTAGGCATGTGGAAGGGTCTGCAGTCTGAAACACTTTGCTGATGAGAGAGATCAGAGGAGAATGATCAGACTGGTCTGATCTGCCAACGAGCCTCGGTTATCAACGAGGCGTCTCCACCCGCAGAACTGTCACTCACTCGGGTTTTTGTTTTTCGCACCATTCTGTGTAAACTAGAGATGTGTGTGTCCCTGTGTGTGTGTCTGTGTGTGTGTCTCTCTCTGTGTGTGTGTGTGTGTGTGTGTGTGTCTGTGTGTGTCTGTCTCTGTGTCTCTGTGTGTGTCTCTGTGTGTGTCTCTGTGTGTGTCTCTGTGTGTGTCTCTCTGTGTGTGTGTGTGTCTGTGAAAATCCCTGCAGGCTTTCTCAGTTTTCTAAAACGTTCAGTGATTCCTGATGAGATCAGAATAAAATGAACAGAGAGAAAGAATACGATTCGGTTCTACTCCGAGTTTAACTCTCACCTGAAAACACTTAAAATCTGGAAAGCCAGAAACCATCCAGATACGATGTCCGTGATATTCGTACTAAACCCACGCGAATTTGTTTTCAGGCATAACAGCGTTTATCTGGTGTGAGCGTTAAGCGAGCTCATTTCCGTCTCTTTTGCTTTAAAATAGTTAATATTAAATGTCAATTAGCTGGTCACATGACTGGTTAGTCACACATCATGCTCAGGACAAAAACCTCCAAATAAAGGTGCATTTACACTGCGGATTGTGAAAACTCTATAAAAACTTTATTTATACTGAAAACCATGACTGAAACTTCTATTTCATTGACACTGTTAAAGTCCTGCGTCATGCTGTGAGATTATAAACTCATTCATATTCATTTCAATTTAATGTTACTTGTATAGCGCTTTTAACAAAGGCGTTGTCTCAGAGCAGCTTTACGGAAATATATGAACTGGGGATGTACATTTTAAATGTATGGATTTTATCCGTATGAGTAAGAAGCTCAGGGACTTTAATCACTGTTTAAGGAAATGAATTCTTTTACCCAAACACCTATTGAAGTCTTTAGTCTCCATGACGCATGTGAATCAAAGGTACTCACCAAGGGAACCACAGTTCCACTAATTGGTTCCCCCGTGTTGAACTCAGTCTTGGCCTGTTAATAAGAGGTTAATAATCTGACCATCACGAGCCTGAAGAATCAGTTTATAAACGAGGCTTCAGTCCAGCAAAAGACTTAAACCTGTTTCCTGAAGGGACCTGAGCTGATCCGAGTCGCATCCAAGACTAAAAAAATGTACATTTACGTTAATAACAGTCTTCAAGTGTATCTCAGTGAGTACAGAAAGAGACACACAGTTGGTACTTTGCTAAATTGCTACAGAAGGTACCTAAAGTACCAAAGCATTTATTTGTGTTTTTGATGTGTTTGGAAGGTGAAGTTTATGTGATGCAGTACCTGTGCTTTTCATACAAATTACACAGCTTTTGTGTGTAAAAGCTAACATTTAAATTGTGTGTATGTGTGTGTGTGTGTTTGACCAATCTCACTTTTAATTCTACTGTATATTAATTTCACTAATATTGGCACCCTTAGTAAATATGAGCACAGAAGGATATGAAAAATTGTCTTTATTGTCAAGAAATTCACAAAAATGCTCTGCTCTCATGGATATCAAACACAACACAGGTTTATCCAATTAACAATTATTGGCACCCTTATGAACTCATATGAGAGAAATATATTTGAAGTATATTCCCACTGATGTTTAAAAAAAATTTTAGTACACATGAGTGAGTAGGAACAGGAAATCGTTCAACCATGACTTCCTATTTCACAGGGGTATAAATATGAGGTAACACACAGGCCAAATTCCCTCAGTCATTCATAACAATGGGTAAGAGTGAGGAATATAGCTGTGATGTGCGGCAAAAGGTTGTTGAGCTTCACACAATGGGAAGTGTCTATAAGAAAATAGCACAAGCATTGAAAACGCCCGTTTCACCATCAGGGCAATAGTTAAGAAGTTCCACTCCACTGGAAATGTTATGAATGGACCTGGAATTGGACGCGTGTCTATATCGTCTCAACGCACTGTGAAGAGGACGGTTCGAGTGGATAAAACATCTCCAAGGATCACAGCTGGAGAACTGCAGGAGTTAGTCGTGTCTTGGGGTCAGAAAGTCTCCAAAACTACAATCCGAAGTCACCTCCATCACCACAAGCTGTTTGGAAGGGTTTCAGGAAAAAAGCCTCTACTCTCATCCAAAAACAAACTCGAGCGTGTTCAGTGTGCCGACACTACTGGAACTTCAAATGGATCGGGTTCTACGGTCAGATGAAACCAGAATAGAGCTTTTTGGTAATAAACACAGAGGTGGTTTTGGTCACACAGAGAGGTAGCCGTATGGAAAAGTTCCTCATGTCCACGGTTAAATATGGAGGTGGATCTTTAATGTTTTGGGCTGTTTTTCTGCCAGAGGACCTGGACATTTTGTTAGGATACATGGCATCATGGACCCTCAAATATCAACAGATATTAAATGAAAACCTGACTGCCTCTGCCAGAAAGATTCAAAGGGGCCGTGGTTGGATCTTCCAGCAGGACGATGATCCAAAACATCATCAACACCAACACAAAAATGGTTTACTGACCACACAATCAAGTTCCTGCCCTGACCATCCCAGTCCCCTGACCTGAACCCCATAGAACACCTGTGGGGTGAACTGAAGAGGAGAGTCCACCAGCGTGGACCTCGAAATGTGAAGGATCTGGAGAGATTCTGTGTGGAGGAACGCTCTCAGATATTCAGCTTAAGTAATGTGAAATTAAATATAAAAAGCCAAATTTGCAAAATAAGAAAACTGCAGGGCAATGAATAAAACTTCAGCTGTATAAAATCATTTGAGTACACCAATTTCTTTCAGTAATTTAATTTTTTTTTTAGTTTAACAACTCGTTTAGTTCATGAATTGAATTAAACTTTAATTTAAAATTAAAGGGTAAATATTACGCTGATGACTCTCCTTGGTATTCTTGTTTTATTATGATGCTATTGGGGTGATTGCATTTTCCTGACTGCATTTTAAGCTGGAATATAGTGAAAAATGTCATTCATCTTTAGAGTTGAGAGTGTGTTGTGTAATATTATAGAACAGCGTTCAAATATTATGGAAGCAGAAACACACATAGTTTTTTATTTTTCAGTATTATTGAGTCGTTTTACTGCATCACTGCTGATGAAGGATGTTAGATCGGCGTGTCTTTTTCTTTCCTGATTTCCTGATCATTCTCAGTGTGCTGTCTCACTGCTCTGTCTGTCTCTCTCTCTCTCTCTCTCTCTCTCTCTCTCTCTCTCTCTAGCACAGGACTATTAGTATTTATATAATTTTTAATACATGTATTCATTTTATTTCATTATAAATTAAGTAATTTCAGTTATTGCCATTCTTTAAGCAAAGTTCATCATCTGTTAAGTCAGAAATTCCAATTAAATTTAGATAAACAGATATAGGGTGGTGTAAGTGTGTAAGAGCGTTTGTGTATGCATGCGTGTGTGTGTGTGTGTGTGTGTGTGTGTGTGTGTGTGTGTGTGTGTGTGTGTGGATCTCCCCTGATAAAGCCAGATTGTTCCCTTACAAGGCGTTCCAGCTCCGAGCGATGGAGCCGCTATGACCAAATCAGGTCGAGTTCCTGTTGTGTTTCTCTTCCTCTCTCACATGGGGGTCAGTGCTGTGTGTGTGTGTGTGTGTGTGTGTGTGTGATTTGTTTTACGCTGGTGTGTTTGCTCAGTAGACATTGTGTATTGCGTTTTATTCCGGTTAAAATTGATAAACTATACAAAATATTTTCTTGAGAAGACCTGAATATTTTTTAACTATTTTAACGCTTTAATGGACATTTTCCCTCAAATTCACTCAGACACACACTTTCACTCGGATTCACACAACAGTGAAGATGTAATAGTAATTAAACAGTACTATAATAAACATGATTATAATAAACATTGCTATAATAAACATAATGCATTTTTAAATTCTAAGATAGCTTAAGTTACATTATTTATAATTATTTAATCATGAATTAAAATAAAATCGCTTATGTACTTTTTAATGTCCTTGAAAGCTTTTCTTCTGTTTAGTCGACACGGCGACTTTTTTCTAATTATTTTCCTATAATTTTTATTGATGCCGTCTGTGTTGAGAGGTTTTTATGGAGGTTAAGTGACGATGCGAAAGAAAAAGTGTTTGAGTGATGAAAACAATCATAAAACCCACATCAATATTATTGTTGGAGTGAAATGTGCAAAGTAAACTGTAAAAAGCAGACAGGAAAGACCTCGAGTAAACAGGAAGGAGGAGAGAGAGAGGGGGAGGAAGAGGGACAGGTGAGAGAGGTTAGAGGGAGAGGAGGAGAGGGGGAGTGTAGAGACTGAGGGAGAAGAGAGGAAGAGGGAGAGGAAGAGGAAAGAGAGAGGAGGGAGAGGAGAGAGTTTTCACGTGGCTGTGTCGGAGTCTATTTAGGAGAGAAGGTTGATATGTCACACAGTCGTGTGGAGCGCTCTGCACTCTCTCATCAGCTCTGCTTTTAAAATCCAAATGAACACTTCTTCAAAATGAATAAAAACACACAAAATGAATAAAAACACAGAAGATTCACAGCAGCTGAAAGTCATCAGGGTTTTTTGAGAGAGAGAGAGAGAGAGAGAGAGAGAGAAAGCATTGCTAGATGAATAAAGCAGCTGAAGCGAAGACTCTTCCACATGAGGAGTTTGGGACTAAACGTCTGGGGGCTCAGTGCAGGTCACGTGACGTGTAGCCCAGGGGCCGCTGTAGTCTGAACCGTGCCATTGTGGGAAAAAGTTCATCATTGACGTAATAGCGCTGACCTTCCTTCAGCTTGGGGCGTTTTTGTTGTTCTTACAAACACGTGTTTGTCATTAGGCAGCGTGGAGGGAAGCCAAAGCCCCAGACTCGGACTCGGAGAAGGGCGGCTTAGCGGAGATTTTCTCAGGCAGATGAAGGAACTCTGCAGCTCTGCAGCATTCAAGTGGCACTTTAAGCTGCTTTCTTGCTCTTTTTTTCCCTTTTCACAAAGGTTATGATTTTAATGGTTTATTTTTTGAGGTGTTAAACCTTTTCGTCCCTTTTTAATTTTTTTTACGTCTTCCACAGAAAAAGGAGTTTTGTTTGTTTAAGACGGACTCTCTGTCATTGTTGTACCTTTTTTCATTTTTAATGAACAATGATGAGAACAGAATGTACACAAAGAGAACCGTGATCAGAGTCTATGGTGGGATTTGGGGGCGGGGGGGTTAAGCCTGTCATTCATGTCTGAGCAACAGCACAACACACTTCAGCTCATATTACACACACACACACACACACACACCTCAAGGCAAAGCGCTACACTGTGGAAAAGCATAGAGGCCTGAGGTCAGCAAGGGACAGACAGACAGACAGACAGACAGACAGACAGACAGACAGACAGAGAGAGAATGGCTGAGAGAGATGGGGGGGGACATGGGGGGAGAGAAGGGTAATGAGAGGGGGGAGAGAGGGGTTGAGGGGTGAAGAGATTTGGGAGAGAGGGGGAGAGAGAGATGTGGGGCGGGGGGGGGGGGGGGGGGGGGGGACAGGCAGCGAGATCCCAGTCCCTGAAACTGGCATACTTTCTTTAAAAAAACAGCAAACTCCCCTTTTTTTCCATATCTGTATTCATTTACATGAATACTAACACACACACATTTAGGTACACACACAGTGGATCATAAAAGCTGAGGTCCCTGTCCTGTGAAACCTCTGTATGGTCTCGGCCACCGTGCTGCAGCTCAGTGTCAGGGTCTTGGCAATCTTCTTATAGCCTAGGCCATCTTTATGTAGAGCAACAATTCTTTTTTCAGATCCTCAGAGAGTTCTTTGCCATGAGGTGCCATGTTGAACTTCCAGTGACCAGTATGAGGGAGTGTGAGAGCGATGACACCAAATTTAACACACCTGCTCCCCATTCACACCTGAGACCTTGTAACACTAACAAGTCACATGACACCGGGGAGGGAAAATGGCTAATTGGGCCCAATTTGGTCATTTTCACTTAGGGGTGTACTCACTTTTGTTGCCAGCGGTTTAGACATTAATGGCTGTGTGTTGAGTTATTTTGAGGGGACAGCAAATTTACACTGTTACACAAGCTGTACACTCACTACTTTACATTGTAGCACAGTGTCATTTCTTCAGTGTGTCACATGAAAAGATATCATCAAATATTTACAAAAATGTGAGGGGTGCAGTCACTTTTGTGAGATACTGTACATAGTTATAATGATGTGTATATTATTCTTGATCATTAACAGATGAATTATTAATATTTACTATAGATATTTATTACGCTGATAAAATAACAGAAATGGTCAGATTGTAGGATTTCTGCAGGATGAGAAAGGTGTAAAAGGTGATTGTGTTAGATATAAAGACTGAAATGTGATTTTTGTGTGAGACACGAGGCGAGTTTTAGCGGCCCAGACTTTCCCACACTTGCAGCAGCTGCACAGTGAGAGGAGTGTTAGACTGCACTGACGTCAGACAGCCGACACCCACGGAAAACACACACACACACACAGTCATGCATTGTGTCAGCATTGTACACACCCAGCCTCCAGCTCGCTTTAACGCTACAGATATAAACTACATTCTAGTGTTTCAATAAAAAAAAAAAGTTTTAATTCAAATAAATCAAGCTCACAGTTGCAAGCACACTTTATAATTACACACATCCATTTATACATTTATTTATTTATTTATTGTAGATATTGAAGTCTAGAGTGTTTCTGGTTTTGAATAAAAAATTAAATATCATTTGAACTTGTGATTTTTGCATGACGCACAGACCGCAGTGCTCCGAGTCTCGAGTTTCCTGCTTTTAACCGTGTTGCATTTAGCTTCTTTCAGGGCTGCACGATTATGGCCAAAATGATAATCCCGATTATTTTGATCAATATTGAGATCTCGATTATTTATCATGATTATCCATTGATTTTAGGGACAACATATTTTTATTGCACTTTCACATTTAAATAAACAGACCGCTGCTTTCACCTCCATGTTGTGCTACATTCCTGATAATGTACAAATCTTTAACAGTGTTTACAGGAGGAGAGACGCAAGACAATTTCTTTTAGGAACTCCTAATTACAAAAATTTAAGAGCACAGTTGAAGTTTAGGTTTGTTTTTTGTTTTTTTTTAAAACATTTTTTCTTTTTCTTTTTTTTTTTTTTTTTTTTTTTAGAGATGGTAATGTTAATGTGACACAATATAAGTAAATATGAGTAGGCATGAGAAAACTTGAGCTGGACAATTATGACAGAATTTAGGAACATAGTGTGAGCCATGACACATTAATTTACCTTCTGATAAACTAAATTTAATATTTTCAGTTAATTTTACAGACTGTATGCAAAAAAACCACCATTAACCTGTTTACCTTGTAAACAAACACAATAAACCTCAATGTTCAGTGTTTTGAAGTCTGCTCCTTTTAAATATATTTAAAGCTACACTATTAGACATTTCCACTGTCATGGTTCTGCGCTGGAGTGAGTTCTTGAACCGCTCTGTGTATATTGTGTATATATCTGAATAATCTCATATAGGATGTGATTGGGCGAGTTCATTTACCCGTCAGATGCAAAGTGCTTTAGTTTAATGGGGTTCATTACTGATGCGCTGATCAGGATTTTTACGACCGAAACTGATCCAGATACCAATATTTTTTTGTTTAAACTTTAATCAGGAGGTTTATCATAAACGGTTAAATGTAAGCTCTCTGCTCGTGGTCACTGTTAACAAGCCTAAAATATTTATTTTTAAATATCTTAAACAATAAAGAGTCCTAATTAAAAGTAGACTAACACAAAAATGATCCATAATATGGAAAAGGCTATTAGCTTTCTAAGGAAATAGCGAACTAAGCTTAATGTCAAATTGATATTAAATGCAACCCATAGTAATTAAACATTATTTAATTTCTCATTTTATTTATATTTTATGAAGTTATTATAATATCTATTTTTTTATATAAATTTATTTATTTATAACTAAGCACATTTTCTGTCTTTACATTTTATTAGTTTTCTGTTTGTTTGTTTATCAGTTGTTCCTTTTAGATTGGTTCCCCAGTACAGTGTCCATGTCTGCTGATAATTTGTGTTTTGGGGGCTTTAATCAAAACGTGGAAA
>NC_030425.2:30525000-30600000 GCF_001660625.3 Ictalurus punctatus
CCGTCCTCAGCAACAGTGACTGACCTCCAAGCGATGAGAACTCCAGAAGCAGGGCAACAGAACGGTCTAGGCTGGCCCGAAGAGCAGAACGATTCAGGCCCGCTGCTATCACAGCACGTGTAGAGCATTGGTATCATCCAAAGTCTTTGCAGACGTTGGTGTCATCTGGACTCTTTGTAGAGGCTGGTTCTGAGCTGGAGCTGGCACGTTCACTGATTAGTGAAAAAGTCCAGAGTTTTGCGACCTTAAACAGCGTGAAGGAATGTAACATGATAGAAGATCAGTTAAGTATAAAGGAGCTTGGCCGTTTAGGGATTTATAGGCAAGTATCAGTGTATTTTATAATGGATACGGAACTTAACAGGTAACCAGTGTAGAGATGATAAAATTGGGGTAATGTGTTCTAGAGCTCCAACAACTAATGGATAAAATCAATAATAATCGATGATTAAAATTGTTGTAAGGAACTCATTATGGATTAGTTGGTCTGCGCGTGGCATGGGGGAGATTTACTCATTACGTTACTTCTGTTCCGAGAACACGCTTCGGAGAGTAAATACTAAAGTTGTGTCCCAAATGAAGTACTGCACACTTGCACTGTGTTCTCTACCGTCTAGTGTGTAGATTTTAGTAAGGTAATATCATCGCAAATATATCACTAGCTGTTTTTTTACTAACCGGGAGTATAAGCCACTTCCTAGTCGAAGGCACATGACATCATACGCACGGAATGAGACGCCGCTAGCTTTAGCCCCTAACCCTAACCCAGAGTCACCGACACTGACTCTCTTCAGTTTACTGTTTATGTCAGCGTTACCTTTTATTCCCAACATGACCTCAGTCTCCATCAGAGGGAGAAGGAATCGTCACGTGACTGAGGAAGAAAGTCCTCTAAGGCAGGGGGGCATTTTATATTAAACACCGCGGAGATCAAACAGTGCTGCGTGAGCACAAACTTATGTTTATATCCAAAATGCTCCACTGTGTGTATTTATGCGTTATTTTTATGGGTGCACAAAAAGCACAGAATTAAACTACAGTCCTAAATTAATAATATATGTTCTGGTGTGTGTGTGTGTGTGTGTTTGTGTATTGAGTTCTTTTCTGTTTTGGACAAAAAGTTGTGTAAAGTTTTAGTCTGAAGTTTATATTTGTAACACTCAGTTTGTGGATTTTATTTTAAATAAACAAAAAAAATGGTACTGAAAGTTTGCCCCGCCCCCATCCGATTAATCAAAATAATAATAATAATCGGCCAACTAATTGATTGATTATGAAAATAATGGTTAGTTGCAGCCCTAAAGTGTTGGTATTTTTGTGATCTAGTAAGAACTTTAGCAGTGTAATTTTGGACTAACTGCAGCTGTAGCTTTGATTCTCTTCAAAAACAACTATTCTGGTTTTGTCTTGCAGATGATCCTGTGGGACTGGGACCTGAAACAGTGGTCTAAACCCCAGTATCAGGTCAGTTTTAATCCTCCACACAACTCTGCGCACACACACACACACACACACACACACACACACACACACACACACACACACACACACACACACACACACCTTTGTGCTATACACTGAAGACATTTGGCCCATTCACGCACACCACGCAAGGCGCCATCGGGAGCAACCTGGGGTTCAGTGTCTTGCCCAAGGACACTTCGGCATGTGGGCCAGGGATCGAACCTCCAACCCTACAATTAGTGGACAACCCGCTCTACCACCTGATCCACAGCCACCCCCAACCTCACATCTAGATTATTGTAAATCCCTCTTAAATGGTATATCTGGGGAAAAAAAAAAAAAAACATTAATAAACTGCAACATATTCTAAGCTCCAGTTTCAGCTTCCTCACATACACTAAAGGATTGGTAGATATCACACCACCTCTGTCAGTTACAAACAATTACTCCTTACATTTATAGCACTCCATGGTCTTGACTCTAAAGTATGAGAAAGGTGCTATATATAAATTAAACTCAATTCAGTGTTATGTGTACAACGTGTTTAACAGTGGACATTGTCCCAGAGCAGCGTTACAGAAATATATACATTCAGGATATAGATGTTAAATATATGAATTTATCTCTAATGAGCAGCCAGAGGAGACGTGGTGAGGAAAAACTCCCTGAGACGATATGAGGAAGAAACCTTAGTTATGAGTTAGTTGAGAGTTAGTTATGTCTATGTCCCTGGGACACTCCACCAGACACTCCACCATCAACACACCTGTGTGAAGGGGGGGGCGGGGGGGCAGCATCCAAACATCCCAGATCACCTCAGCACTCTGTACCTGTGAGCCTCTAGATCTGCTCCTTTACCTAACAACAAAACTATTCAGAAAAATCTTGAGTAAACAAATATGTTTTCAGCCTGGACTTAAACACTGAGACTATGTCTGAGTCCCGGACACTAACTGGAAGACTGTTCCATAACTGTGGGGCTCTATAAGAGAAAGCTCTTCCCCTGCTGTAGCCTTCACTATTCCAGATACCAACAAACAGCCTGCACCTTTTGATGGAAGTAGCCGTGGCGGATCATAGAATACCAAAAGTTCTCTCGGGTACTGTGGTGCGAGACCGTTTAGTGCTTTATAGTTTAATAATAGTATTTTATAATCGGTGTGAGATTTCACTGGGAGCCAATGCAGTGTGGATAAGATCGGGGTGATGTGTCGTATCTTCTGGTTCTAGTTAGGACTCTAGCAGCTGCATTCTGGACTAACTGGAGCTTGTTTATGCTCCTATTGGAACATCCAGACAGTAAGACATTACAGTAATCTAGTCTAGAGGTGACGAAAGCATGAACTAATATTTCTGCATCATGTAGTGACATTATATTTCTTATCTTAGAAATATTTCTGAGATGAAAGAAGAATATACTAGAAATATTATCTACATGAGCATCAAATGATAGACTGGAGTCAATAATTACTCCCAGGTCTTTCATACAACTTCTAATGTCCTTTACACATTCCTCAACTTTATTAAGCTGCTGTCTGTCCTCTGGCTTTGCTGAATGCCTAGAGAATTTAGCATTTTTTTAAAATTCAGATTTAAACATTTTCTAATCTATCAAGGAGAATAGTGTGATCTATAGTATCAAAAGCTGCACTAAGGTCGAGTAACACAAGCAGCGAGACACAACCCTGATCAGAGGTCAGTAGAAGGTCATTTACTACTTTAAGTAACGCTGTCTCTTTGCTATGATGTGGTCTAAATCCTGACTGATACATTTCATGAATGTTATTCCTATGTAAGTACGAGCATAGCTGCTGTGTACAACCTTTTCCTTACCCTTAACCTAGACAATTAGAGCTATTCATTTTTAAACTTTAAACAGGTCATTTAAAAGGACACTCCTGGGCAGAAAGAAACAGCAGTCATTCATATGTTTAAGTATTTTTGATCACTTGAAAAAGGGTTCAGTTCAAACAAAAGGTGCCATGTTCTAAATTATTTAACACGTCTACATATAAATATCAGGAAATGAAAACTGAAATTCAGATCTATCGTGGTGTGCAAGTGTGTGTGAGAGTAAGAGACAGGTGTGTGTGAGAGTAAGAGACAAGTGTGTGTGTATGTATGTATAAAGACTGTACTACATGTTTGTGGTCTAACACAGACCGATAGTGAACAGAAAACTGAGACACAGACACTGCTGTAATTGAGTGTCACCGCTAGGGGGCGACAGAAGCTCCACTCACGCCATTAAACCTACAACATTTAATGTAAAAGTCTTCAGAAAAATGCAGTATTTACACTCGTGTTTTTAAATCATTTTTGTTTTCTTTTTCCACTCTTTCAGTATTGCACTAAAACTGACTCAGTTTACCACTATAATTATTTTATTATTATTGCTGCTGTTTATTTATTTTACTCTTATTACATATTAATATTTTACAGTTATATTTGATATTCAAAGATATTCAATCGATTGGTTAAAGTTCCCACATATAAGCTGCCATTCAAGTAGGGCTGATTAATATTTCTGTATTGTTATGAATTACATCACAGTTTTCTGAGATGTGTTGTGCTGCTATAATATTTATGGACAATTCTAAAGTAAGATTTTCTTTTTGACCTTCGACATTTAATCGTAGTCAAAAACAGTTATCTCTAATTCATCAAAGTGTTATAGAGAATAATGTATGTGTGTGTGTGTCTGTGTGTGTGTTGCAGGGTTCAGTGTGTGGGGCAGATCTCTCTGTGATTAGTGATGTGAGGAATCTGATCTCAGACCTGCTGCAGGACTCGTCTCTCTCTCCACATGTTGTGTCGTCATTGCGCAGCGTCAGCAGTTTGATCAGCAGCTTCTCGGGCTCCTTCCGGCCGCGTCCCAATCCGTTCACACCGTTCCCAGGGTTCTACCCCTGTGCTGAGGCAGAGGATCAGAGTGACCGAGCTGAGAGAAAGCCTGTAAAGGTAGGAAGTCCCTGATACGCCAAGCAGGTAACTTCACGATTTAACACCAACGCCGTAATAATTTGCACCACAATAGGCTTTTCTGAGAGGATCATGGGATCAACATCACTGACCATCCTGCCCTTATGTGGTTCTTCCTCAAACTGTTGCCAGAAGGTTTAAAGTGCACGATTGTATAGAACGTCTCTGTGTGCTGTAGCAATAAGAATCAAAAAAACACTGTTCCAGCATGACACAGAGCACAAAGTGTGCTCCATGAAGACGTGGTGTGTGTGAAGGTTGAAGGTAAAAGAACTCAAGTGTCCTGCACAGAACCCTGACCTCAACCCCACTGAACACCTTTAGGATGAACTGGAACTGGAGTCTCCTTACATCATCAGCGCCTGACCTCAACCTCACTAACACTCTTGTAGCTGAATGTACAATAATCCCCACAGCCAAGCCCCAAAATCTAGTGGAAAGCCTTCCCAGAAGAGAGGAGCGCATTATAACAGCAAAGGGGAATAAATCTGGAACGAGATGTTCAACAAGCAGCACATATGGGTGTGATGGTCAATGGTGCACATACTTTTGGTTATATAGAATATTTTATTTTCCCTCAATTTCCATGCTAAATTGTGTGTGTGTGTGTGTGTATATATATATATATATATATATAAACGTTTACCAGCACAGACAAATCATAACATTATTAACTATCTCACTGTAAATGTGACTAAAGGATCCTGTCTGATGTTTGTGGTCCTCAGATGTAAACCTCACGTCACGTGACGACGTGTTTCACTGATTATCATAAAGATCAACACGTCTGTGCTATTTCACCTCCGGTACTAAGCACAGGTTACAGGTTATGTAAGCGCAATTCATCTCTGCCTCTCTCTCTCTCTTTCTCTCTCTCTCTGTCTGTCTCTCTCTCTCTGTGTCTCTCTCTCAGGGCCTGAGTAGTAGGAACAGTCTGCCGACTCCTCAACTGAGACGGAGCTCTGCGTCCTCGTCCGTCTCTCCTCTGGAGACGCTCTCGTCCCCTCGCTGGGAGCGCAGTAATGGAAAAAGATCTCACGCTGAGCTTAGTGCCAGCAGGTCAGAGTCCTCATCCTCTCACCGGAGAACTAAAGTCACGCCTGAACCCGAGTAACCCAGAGGTTATTTCAGACCGCGGAGCAGAACACCTCAACGCAGCTCACAAAGCCCTTTAGTCCTTTTAAAGTTTCAACAGTATTGTAGAAGTTTACCCTCCTGGCACTAGTGAATGAACTCTGCAGCCTTTTATGATCATTATGCTCTTTTGTTATTCGTCCACAAGGTGGCACTGTCACACAGACTTTTGAAATATTACGCAAAACGCTTATGATTATTATTTTATAATTATTTTAGGTGTAGCGTTTTACCGCACTGCTCTGTGCTCATGTGATTTCCATAATGACTCGATCTCTAACGTGAAACTGTCTCTAAACAGTCAGGGATCATTCTCCAACGGGCCAAACAGCAACCTGCTGACCATCCCAAAGCAGAGATCCTCCTCTGTTACGCTGTCCTACGGTCACACCATGCCCAGAAGACCAGGTCAGTCTGCGTCGTCTTCTTCTTCTTCTTCTTCCTCCCGTTATTTTTGATCACATCCACATTACAGACCTCCACATATTGAAGATATGCAGGTGCTTTTGCATGTTTTCCCGTAAAAATCTCTGTTATTTGGTCTTCAAGCACAGAAAAGGAAGATGTTGGCATAAATGTAGATGCACAATACTTTCACCAAATTTTAAGTGATATTTCAAGTCGTTTATTTATTTTGATCATTATGAGTCATAACCTTTTAGAGTGTAAACATAAAGCTCTGAATCCTGCTGTGTGTAAATGAGACACATCTATCTAATATCCATCTGTCCCACTGGACTTCAGAATTTAAGGGTGAGAACCCTGTACTTGTACCATCAGACATTCAGGACTTCTGTCCTTCCTTGACAGGTGCGTCTCCGAGTCTGAGTCCACTCAATTCTCCGAGTCACGGTCCCCCGTCATGTCCGAGCTCATCGCTGATCACTCGGTCTCCGGTGGAGTTTCCCGACACGGCCGACATCCTCACCAAGCCCAGCGTAAACCTGCACAAAGCACCGGGGTTTTCGCTCAGCTCACTCTGCACCAGGTAACAACCCCACTGACGTCCTCTAACCTTATCCTGACCTGAGGTCAGGACTGTGATTTCACAGTGTGGTGATTCACTTCACAGGCCAGTGTGTTTCATGGAAATCATGTTAAAATTTTTTTATTTTTTTTTTAAATCCCACTGCTCGTGCCGTATTTACCTTACTGTTGTACAACATGACATAGTAGTGTGTGTGTGTGTGTGTGTGTGTGTGTGTGTGTGTGTGTGTGTGAGACAGTTGTGGGCGACAGATACTGAAGAGCGGCTATAATGCTGAGGTGGGTGACGGTCACATGACCCCGGGGCCTGACATGCAGAGAAGGATATCAGGTTGGACCTTCATCAAACACGCACGCCTCACGCACACGCCTCACGCACACGCCTAATACACACCTCACATGCCCCAACATGCTCTTCAGCCACTCTTAACACTGTTCCAGCATGACACAGAGCACAAAGTGTGCTCCATGAAGACGTGGTGTGTGTGAAGGTTGAAGGTAAAAGAACTCAAGTGTCCTGCACAGAACCCTGACCTCAACCCCACTGAACACCTTTAGGATGAACTGGAACTGGAGTCTCCTTACATCATCAGCGCCTGACCTCAACCTCACTAACACTCTTGTAGCTGAATGTACAATAATCCCCACAGCCAAGCCCCAAAATCTAGTGGAAAGCCTTCCCCTTCCCACTCTTTATACAACTTACATGCTCCTCACACATGCCTCACACACACGCTTCACACACATGTCTCATACGCCCCACACATGCCCCAACATGCTCTTCAGCCACTCTTAACACATTCTTCATGCACCCTTTTCACACTCCTTACACACTCCTCACACATGTGCCTTACACACTCCTCACACTCCACTTTACATCATATTAAACCCTTAAATTGAATTTGACCAGGTGTTGATTCAATCCTTGAACATTTTGTGTATTTGTTTATTAGTTTATTGTAAAGGTAGAAAATCACCAAAGTTACATCATACAAGTCACGAGTCAGATCTTCACCTCTGGCTGCTCATTAGAGATAAATTCATACATTTAAAATCTATATCCTGAATTTATATATTTCTGTAACGCTGCTCTGGGACAATGTCCACTGTTAAACACACTGTACACACAACACTGAACTGAACCGAAAGGTATTATTGCATGGTTGGTTCTCTCAGCTGAGGCGACGGAATACAGTAGCGATGGGCTGATCAGGGAGGAGAGTGGGGAAGTGGATGCTCAGGGAGAGGAAGCAGGACTGACCGCCAAAGAACGAGCTCAGCGTGAGGAAGAGGAGGAGGAAGAGCAAAGATCGGGTGTGCAGGAGACTCCACCTCGTCCTGAGGTACAATAAGCATCTGTATTTCTGTATGAGCTGCAGGAATGTTAACGTAGTCGCCTTGTTCTCTGATGGAAAATAATGAGCAACACAAAGATAAGAACATAAGGGAAGAACAAATGAATAAGGGGGGAGAGAAAGATGGTGTTGAGAAAAAAAGTAGTAATGAAAGAAACTGAAATAAAACGGAAGCATTACAGAGAGAAAACTTAACTAATAGCAGTTTTATTCCTGTGACTGAGTAAGCACGCTAAATTTGTTTCAGATTGTGTTTCCCAAATTAGGAAACTGTTGTTTATAGTTGAAAGATTAGAAAGAATGCTGATTTATGTGTTAATTTTAATTAAAATTTTTTTTTTTTTGTGCGCGCAACACACACGGTCATTGTGGGTGATATGGTGCAGTGGCTCAGTAAATAAATCAGAAATGTGTGTGCACCACTGTTAACTTGTTTGTCTCCCAAAGACTGAGAAAAGAAGAAAAATTTCTCTAAGTTCTCCAGTGCCTGAACATTCTGGACTAGTATCATTTGGTTCTTTACCCAGATGAGGACGGGTTCCTTCTGGGTCTGGTTCCTCTCAAGGTTTCTTCCTCATATCGTCTCAGGGAGTTTTTCCTCACCACCGTCACCTCTGGCTGCTCATTAGAGATAAATTCATACATTTAAAATTTACAGTGGGGGAAATATTTTTCCAATGAGGTTATTCACCTGAAGTTTTCACAAGACATCAGTATTAACTCAAGAAATCCACAAATATAAACAATTCACAACATTAAAGTCTATAAATAAAGTTATGTGTTATAAAGTGGAATGACACGGGAAAAGTATTAAACATGCTAAGAAAAATCAGTTCTCCAAGGTAAGGTAAGGCAAGGAACCAGCTGAAATCCATTAATACTGAAGTCTGGTGAGAATTTCATGTGAATAACCTCATTGGAAATATATTTACTGAAAAAGATGTTGACGTGTTCAATACTTATTTCCCCCACTGTATATCCTGAATTTATATATTTCTGTAAAGCTGCTTTGGGACAATGTCCGTTGTTAAAAGCGCTATACAAATAAAACTGAACTGAATTGGTTCCTGAGATGTAGTTGTGGTGGGAATTGTACTGAAACTCTACAATATGCACACAACTACTCTCACCATAAAACATACACACATACTCTCAAACAGAAAAAAGACTAATAGTACACTGTTCCTATCTGTGTATATTCAGTTCAATCCAGATAATGTGTCCAGACATATTCGGTTACAACATGAACATTTGAGTAACCCAAAAAAAGTCTTAAGAAGTATTCAATCTAACTTTAGATAGCTGTGGACACGTGTGTTTGAAATGAACTCTTCTATAAAATGTGTGTTTACTTTGGAAAAAGAACTTTGCCTGTCCAGTCCATGTCACAGTTCTTACCTTATCATAAAACGCTGTTGGCAGGGGAAGCAGTCAGAGGTCTCTGGGGTCAGAGGTCAGACCGTGTAATTGGACTTTGTGTTCTAATCTTGAAGATTTTTGTTTGGTCAGTTATCTAAAGTGAAAATTCATAACGGATGAGGTGTCGGATATCTTCAAATCTCCATCACTTGCTAGACCTAGACATTTCAGAATGACCTACATGACCGCAAACCTTCATAAACAAAAAATCTTGCCGTTTCTCCTGTGGCCTCTCCTAGGAATTCAAGTTAGATCCCCTGCTTGAGGACCAGGAAGCTCTGTTGGAGAAGCTGAACAACTGGAACTTCCAGATCTTTGACCTGATGGAAAGGACGGGAGGGAAGTCGGGACGGATCCTCAGCTATGTTAGTAAAGAAATAATTACTGGATGGATCTTGTTGATCATTTTTATGTATAGTTCTTTATAAAGAAATATTATTAAGCACATATTAAAACAATATTCCTAATGAAACATGGGGTATAGTTTATCAAATGTTTTTAATAAAAAATATCAGTGTTTTTTTTGTTTGTTTGTTTATGTCATGTCAAAGAGCGAACATTTCAATTCATTCTACACCACAGGCTTTCCTCCAGAGTTTATATTTTATCAGGAATATATCTCATTTTAATCCGATTTCTGGTCACGTGGATGGATTACATACGTTCTGTAGCCATATCCCACTAACCAGGGCATTGTCACTGAAAACATGGCAACCAACAGTACACTAAAGATGGGGAGGCCCACTAGAGACCAGTGGGGAACAATTTGAGGTGCAAGTGCAGATTTAAGGCTTTAACATACACTCACGAATAGATAGAATCTAATATAATAAATATGATCTGATGTTGATTATGGGAAAACCGAAGAATACACAACAGACATTAAAAGTGGCCTACGTGAGGAGGAAATCATCACGTCTAATTAATTTTACACCCATTATGATTGCTTGAGTCACTATTTAAGAATATTTGAGGCTCATTCACATTTGTATTATTTTAATATAGTTTGTGTTTGGTGGCAGAGAATTAGGAACCTTTCTGTTTACTCGTGGTGTTGTTGTTGTTGTTGTTTTTTTAAATGAGGACCCTGGTTATTAACCTGCATTCATGCAAGCAAAAGTTCCAGATACATTATTCTCTTGTTTTTGCTGTCCTAATCATAATTATCCTTAATCAGTGCGAGAAACTCACTAACGTTCTGTTTAGATCCACTTCGTGTTCATTTGCAACATGACGTGATTGGCACCTTGCATAATGTTTGTGTGTTGTAGTGCTGATGATCCTTTACAGCTCAGTCTGATAGATGCTGATCTTCAGGGACTTGACGCCTCACTGAAGGCCTGTTGTGTGTCTTAATGAAGTTTTGTTTGTTTGGATATCTCTCAGGTGGCCTACACTTTGTTCCAGGACACGGGTCTGTTTGAAATCTTCAAAATCCCCGTCCGGAAGTTCATGACGTACTTCTGCGCTCTGGAGAACGGTTACCGAGATATACCCTGTGAGAGTTAAATTAGAGTGTTGTCAAAAAGTAAATTCAACTTTTAAAATGGCGTGTGAGGGAGAATCTGCACTGGGGAAAACCTTCAGTGAACTTTCCAATTGAAAGAAAAAGAAACGTATTATACAGCGGACGGTGTTTGAACATCTCTGATGTATTGATTTGTGAATTACTTCTTCCTCAGATCACAATCGTGTCCATGCCACAGATGTCCTTCACGCTGTGTGGTATCTCACCACCAGACCCATCCCAGGCTTCCAGCAGATCCATAATGAACATGTGACAGGAAGTGACACAGGTACCCAAACTCTGTGCTGCTTTGATTTTCTTTCTTCCAGGGTATCGAGAACTAAATAGAGAAATGTGGGTGGGGCTGGAAACAGTGCAGGTTGTTGGTTGGTCAAACTGTTTGGCTCAGTGGTTCTTTAGTAATTTCTCTTTCAGTTTTCCTTTTTCTGCAGGAAGCTTTGCAATTTAATCCATAATTTTATGTTTGCTTGCATCACTCTGCATGTCTCAGCATGTTTGTCCTGTCTGGGAGAGTTACCACAGACATTTTAACCAAATAAACACTAATTTCCAACCCCTCCAGAATCACTACCCCTACTTTCGAAGATACAGGACACAGGAACTGGACCAGGGTATGGATAGTTCTGGATTTGATTCAGGAACCATACTGTGACGTACTCACAGGCCCCATCACCGTACCAACATTCAGCAGTGACAAAATATTTTTGGTGCCTAAACCACGCCTGTACTGATTGTTTCCATGCTAATTTTATCCCTTTGATCCGGCAAGAGTAAATCAGACCGCTCAGAACTGCAGCTCTCATAAGAGTGTGCTGTGATTGAGATCCACCGCCGTTGCTGGCTCAGCATGTTCACAACTTATTTTAAGGCCGCTGATGACCGTTTTAATTTCTCAAATGGAGTGCAGCCTGAGTCATTCAGTTTGCTGTAGAGAAAGGGACTCATGCTTTAAATGGAAGAGGTGTTGAGTTTGTGAAAAGTCAGTGACTTCACTGTCTGGCAGCCGAAATGTGCAGCGTGCACGCAATGCTGAGATCGGCATGTTTTCCAAGCACACGATCGAACAGTAAAAAAACTGTGTAATATAGTTTCACACCATTGTGAGCTTGTCTGTTTCCTTTACTATTATTTATTTATTTATGCGTTTTAGTGGATTAATTGTGCGTAAGAACACGCAATCATGTCGTCCTGTGACCTTGTACAAGGATGCTGCATTTGGCGTTAATGAAAGGCATCACTTTTAATTCTTTAATTCTTACATATGATTGTTAACACATGACTTGAATTTTATTTATAGTTATATATGTCCTGTATATAAGGTGCTGAGGTTCTTCTCTGTTTCTCTTCATCACAGACTCAGACAGTGGTATCTCTCCTGGACGGATTTCTTATGCTTTGTCCAAAAGCTCCTCCATCTCGGATAATAGTTACGGCTGCTTGGCCTGGAACGTCCCTGCCCTCGAGCTCATGGCACTATATGTAGCAGCTGCTATGCACGACTACGATCACCCAGGTCGCACAAACGCCTTTCTTGTAGCTACTAATGCCCCTCAGGTATGTGGCATTTTATTGTTTTGTTTATTCATTTATACCGTATACTTAAGCCACTGTAACAATTCGAAACTGTAACACAACTTTACCAGGGATTTGGCGCGCTGACAGATTTGATCATTTAGGAAAGATTCAAGCATCCCCAGAATCCACTCATTTATTTTCTCTTCCTCTCTTATCTCTGTCATGTTTCTGGCAGGCGGTGCTGTACAACGATCGCTCGGTTCTGGAGAACCACCATGCTGCCGCAGCATGGAGCCTTTTCCTGTCTCAGCCCGAGTTTAACTTCCTGTCCAACCTGGACCATGTTGAATTCAAGCGTTTTCGCTTTCTTGTTATCGAGGCCATCCTCGCCACAGACCTGAAGAAGCACTTTGATTTCTTAGCAGAGTTTAACTCCAAGGTGATTTTTTTTTTTAACAAAAAAAAAAACGATATTTAGGGGTTTTTTTTTTTTTTATAGATCCAATGAAGGCTAAAAATCTATGTTTTTTTTTAAACTCTTTTATGCTCTTGAGTTCAGACAAGTAAGTTTTCCTTGCGAGAAGACATTTCCTTCTTTTAGAAATGTGACCGTGCTAATGACCGGCTGATATACTGCTTGTGTTTGTTTTTGACAGGTTACAGATGTGAATAGCCCAGGTATCGACTGGACCAGTGAGAACGACAGGTTGCTGGTATGCCAAGTGTGCATCAAGCTGGCTGATATTAACGGTCCGGCAAAAGAGCGCAGACTTCACTTGAAATGGACAGAGGGCATCGTGAATGAGTTTTATGAACAGGTACTGAATAGCGCTACGTTTATGCTGCATCCTCTAGAGTTGCTAAGTTCATTAAAGGCACAGAGTTATCAGCTTCCGTTATGTCGTTCTTCCCTTTTTTGCAGGGAGATGAGGAGGCTCGCCTCGGATTACCCATCAGCCCTTTCATGGACCGCTCGGCGCCACAGCTGGCCAAGCTGCAGGAGTCCTTTATCACGCACATCGTCGGGCCACTGTGCAACTCATACGACGCTGCTGGCCTCCTCCCAGGTTACTGGGTTGATGAGGAAGAGGTGGATGATGAAGATGGAGAGGAGGATGACGCTGAAGACACAGAGACTGACGATGAAGATCTTGATGAAGAGCTTCAGTTAAGTATGTATTTTTTGGAACGTTAGCCTCCATTTTAATTTTAAATGGATTTTAAATACTTTTTATAGTTTGTTATTTTGCGGAATTGTACCAGAAAAGCATTTGATTGGCTTACTTTTTTTTAATCAGCATGTACAAAAAAATAAACTAAATAAACATTGTATAGGAAGGAAAATGAAGAGGAAAATTATAATGGTTGGCAGAATAATAATAACCAGTGAGTGTCTATGAAGTTAAACCTGAAGATAATACCTGCAACACTCAGAGAAGTATCGTTTTCTTCGTACAGTACATCTCTTTCTCCGCCCAACTGAGTGGCTTATAAAATATTGCATACAAACAGAAATAACTGCAGGAACATGAGATTAAAATAAAAAATGTCCAGTGCACAAATTTCTGAAAAACTAAATAAAACCTGCAAACTTTGAATTTCATTCATTGATCTGGAAGAATTCGGTTGAAATTCAGATGAGGACAGTGTTATGTCTCTGATGCTCCAATAACACGGGTTCTAAACCAGATCTAAGATGGCCATGTTTTATTCCTCCATCATTAGCATTTAATTATTTAGGTTTCTGTTTGCAGAGCCGAGGAAAAGCCGTCAGCGTCTGTTCTGCAGCATTATGCAGCACCTGACTGACAACCACACGGCGTGGAAGCAGATCATCGAGGAAGAGGAGAAGAACTGTGACCTGGGCCTTCATCAGCAGCAAGAGCAGCAGCAGGCAGATGCGTTGAGCCTTCCGCCTCCCTCCTCAACCTCAGATGACATTCAGGTCATTGAGGAGGAAACCGAAGAGGAGGAGCGGCAGCAGGAGGGGGATTGAGTTGAGCCAATTGGCTAAGAAAAAACTAGGGGAGGGGCCTGAAGCAAAGAACTGACTCTTTGCTCTGTCCTCTCCTCCATCAGAACACAGACACGTGGTCTGAATCAACACCAGAAGATTCTGCCAGATCTCCCGTACTGAAATGAATCACTGTGACGCAAACGCAGTTCACATGGTGTTAAAGAAGAAAAAAAAATTTTAAAAAAAAGGCCTTACTACTGTGAGAGCATCCTATGCACTTTCACCCCATGGAGGATGAGGAAAAGAGTTGAAAAAATACAGAACGAAATAATGAACGAAACTCTCCATGGTTATTTGGCTGTGATGCTGCCTTGAAAGCAGAGCTCTTAACTCTCCTGTAGGTACTTATTACAATTATTTAAAAAAAACAACAACAAAAAAAACAGAACGGCAGAAGACTTTTAAGTCATTACTTGTTACCAAAGCGAACAGTTAAAAATAAATGAGGCTGAGGCTATATCAGGCTCAGTGTCAGGAATACTCGAGAAGCATAATCAAATGTGCCTGTCTGAACCTTTTTTGGGGTTTTTTTTTTGTTCCCCCGCGTGGTCCTGGTGATGGACTCCGACCCTCAGCACGACACGTGCAGTTTTCCTCCTCATGCTGGTGACACGAAAACACTGTATCATTGAACTCAGCCACTAGGACTTTAATATGGAAACGCTGACATTTTGACTGAAAAAAACAAACACGAATATTTACGTCTGCATCATTTTCAGATGCTTTTTTTTCCCACTCACCTGCCTTTAGTTTTAGTTTCCTTTGTTATATATGTTTGTGTGTTCATGAGGTTTGTTTTTTTTTTTCTTTCCTCCTCAGGAATGCAAAGTTGCCATTTGTTTTTCTGCTTGTAAACTGTTAAAAGCATTAAGTGTGGAACAGAGAAGAAACACTGTTCTAATGAAGGGATCTTACTGCTATTATTTCTATTATAAGTAAAAATCACTCTCTCTCTCTCTCACACACACACACATGCACACACTCAGTATTTGAGCATTGTCAGAGTTACTGTAATTTTAACTGTCTACCACGGAAATTAAATATTGAATATGTGCTCTGCATAATATTGAATATTAAAGTGCAGACTTTGAGAGGAATTTAAGTTGGCTGGATGGTGTAGGAATTCTATCGCTTTTTATAGGAGCAAAGAATTAGATGAATTGGACAAACTCGTAAATTAAATTGTCATTTTTAATACTTGGTTATGAATCCTTTGGTGTGAATGACTTCCTGAAATCTGGGACTCATAGACGTCACCTGGTGCTGGGTTTCTTCCCTGGTGATGATCTGCCAGGTCTGCTGCATCCGTCTTCACTTCCTGTTTGTTCTGAAATGCAGCTCAATCGGATTCAGGTCAGGTGATCGACTTGACCGCTGCAGAGCGTTCCACTTCTTCTTTGCCTTAGAAAGCTTTGGGTTGCTTTTGGAGTGTCCTTCAGGTCATTTTCCATCTGCAGAGTGAAGCTCCATCCATTGAGTTTTGAAGCATTTAGCTAAATGTGGGCAGATAATATATCTCTGTGTACTTCAGAGTTCATCCTGCTGCTTATGTCATGTCATATCAGTATATACAAGTGAGCTGGTGTACTCCAAATGCACACTTGAAATCAACTCTAGACCTTTTCTCTGCTTACTGGTAAGTGAAATACGGAGGGAATAACTGTCCAATTACTTTTGGGGGACCACATATTAAAAAGTACTGTAATCCCTATGGTGTTCACCTGATTTGGATGTAAATTAAAGCTGGAAGTCTGTATTTTGAGCTCATATTTATTGTTTAATTTCTGTACTGTGGTAGACATCTAAAATAATAACTTTGTTAATGTCCAAATACTTAAGGACTTTACTGTATATGACACACACACACACATTTTTTTCTTCACGGTTTCTCAGGATTCATGCAGACTGATCGTCCTGTTTGGACAGTTTAAAGTTTAAAGGAAATCATTTCAGACGCTTTGTGAGAAGATCAGACAATTTTCAGTTCAGATGTTGGGAAAAACGGGCATTTGAGGCTTTGTTTTGGTGTTCAGTCCCCAGCTCAGCTGAAGTTCAGTCAGATAAAAGTCTCAGCTCCCCGAACCCGAAGTATTATTGTCTGTTTTGATACAAAACGGAGTTGGAGAATGTAATGAATATTTTTGATGTACGTAATAGGCAAGTTCCTATTTTATTTGAACCATACACGTTCTTTTGTTAAATCACACCGCGTACACATACTTTTTTTTTTTTTTTTTTTTAAGTAATCTTTGCCAAACATGCAAGCAGGCCAGTGCATCAATTTGAAGTGATCCAGGGTTTCACCTCAAAAAGAAAAGCTGTACACTTTTTTATATTTTCATATCCTTCACCATAAGGCAGGTTTAATACTAATAGCTCTATATATTTTTCTCTAAAGCGAGAACTCTAGGCATTCCACTAGAATAAAGAACAGGAAGGGGAGACTGACATGCTGCTCTCCTCATTGCATTTTGTTTGGAGAGGAAAGTTCTCAAGTAGGCAGTGTACATCAAGCTATATTTAAAGAAAAGAGAAACTAAAAAAAAAAGAGAGAAACGACCTATAAATGTGCACATTTTACTACCAAACAAGTGTTTAATCTCTGCACAGAAAGAGTATCTGCGTATATAAATATATATAAAATATATTATATATTTTTTAATTAATCAACTGAATGCGTCTGTTTTATACATACAGCTGACATTGTACATTAAGAATCTGTAATTATCATCCTGTTTCCAGAGTTTTTAATCTAATACTATTTACAGATGTGGATATGTTTGGGTGTGGTGTTACTATTTTAATAATAATTTGGGGTGCGTTGTCTTTGTGTTTCTGTGCATAACCACTCTGCTGAGAACCTTTTTCCCTCTAAAGCTGGATGCTGTGAGTCAGCTAGCTGCAGTGCCAAACGCCCCCTCGTCTCCTCGCTCATATCTTCTCTTTCACTCATATATTCTCTCTCGCTCACAGTCTCTCTCTCATAGTCTCTCTCTCTCTCTCTCTCTCATATTCTCTTTCTCATAGTCTCTCTCGCTCATATATTCTCTTTCTCATAGTCTCTCGCTCACAGTCTCTCTCTCATAGTCTCTCTTTCTCATATTCTCTCGTATTCTCTCTCTTAGTGTCTCTCTCTCTCAGTCTCTATTCTCGTTCTCATAGTCTCTCTCTTATATTCTCTCTCTCGTAATCTCTCTCATAGTCTCTCTCCATCATATTCTCTCTCTCTCTCATAGTCTCTATCTCTCTCCATCATATTCTCTCTCTCTCTCTCTCTCTCTCTCTCTCTCTCTCTCTCTCTCATATTCTCTGCACCTTCCACTGCCAGTCGCTTTATCATGCACTTTGGCCTTCATTAGTTTTGGGAGTTGAGGATTGCTATCAATCAACCATATTGCCTCTGGTTATTTCTTTCTTTCTTACTTCTTTTCTTCCTTCCTTCATTCTTACCTACCTATTTTTTTTCCTGTACGTCTGTCATCACCAGGAATCCAGCATCTTCATTTCACTTCAGTAATTTGTACTGCTTCTCTTCCCTGTCAGAAATTCCATTACATTTTTCTCCTTTTTTTCCCCACTGCAATGCCCTCCACCCTTCTTCTTCTTGTCCTCCTTACATTTAAAACACTTTTTATGTAGCAAGTAAAATAGCAGTGTCTGATGTAACCATTTCAGTCTTTTCAACTTTGTGGGGGCGGGAAACTGCCCCCCCCCCCTGTTATTTATATCTGTCCATAAAGAATACCATCCCTGAAAATATTTTTAATGTCTGTGTCATTCCTTTGAATGAATAATTTGTTTGCAGTCATTTTATAAAATGTTTTGTATGAGTGTTTCTAAATGTGTTCCAAGTGTGTTTTAGACAAAGGCACAGCATTTGAATCTTTTCCCCCTCCTTTCCATGGCTGTGGAATTTGGCTGTAATTCTTCAACGTTATCGGCAGCTGGACGTCTCTCTGGGAATGGCTTTGTTTACTTCTCACACGCTCACTGAGGAAATCCCCTGCATCCTCTGGGGTAGAGCTGCCTGGAAGATGACAGCGGGTGGATGATGAGTCCCTAAGAGAAGGATCTCATCCTAAACCAAGATCATCCACATCATCCCAGAAGACGGCATCACTGTGACAGCTTAGCCCAGAGTATACCTGCCCCCGATGCTACCTGCTTCATCACGTGTTGGACTTGCTTATTGTCCCTGAGTGGATGAAACCAGACGGACTCTCTGGCTGCCACTTATATCTGCACTATCATCCTACACTTTTGCCATTTGGAACACCGGGTCTAGACCTAGTACTAGATGAAGGCTTTCCTGGGGAATCTGGTCTGCAAACCATTGTACCTGCAGTTGTGATTGCAGTTACAGGCTGGACCCAATGCAACACTTGGTACACACTGAAATGTAAATAAAAACTAAGAGCATGCTGGTAATTCACCAGCGTTACCTGTTTATAAGTTGCATAAATGGGATAAGTTGTCTCTATGCACAATTTATTTATTTATTTAAATATGAAGAAGTACCAAGATTTGGAAATAAAATTTCCAATAAATTCCTCAGTGACGTGCTGTAAATTGAAGCTCCCAGCAGGACTGAAGCTGGATAAAATCCCGCCACCTTTTGTTCAGGGTTATGTGTAACTTGGCCATAAAGAGTGCTATGAAACCACAAATAAAAATTGAAGCACGTTGGTCAAAAAGATTTATCTTTTGTTTATTCATATTTAAGCTGAAGTTCTTTCAGAACTTTACAGTATGAAATATAATAAATGCACATGGTTTGGTACAAAGTTCTGACTTCCTACAAAGTATATATCACAATATCAATTTCAACGAACCCTCACCACCGTGGCCTGCCAGGCTATTTCCCCTGAGATAAAACAGAGACAGTTAGTTCAGCACTGCTACATGGACATGAGCCAAAGTTGCGCGAGTAGCATTTGCGAAGCTTTCTGAGAAAGGCAGCTGCTCTCCTTTTCAGTCTGCTATACAAACCAGAGAAGTGTGTTCTCAATTTCTAGGAATGTTTAAAAAAAAAAAAAAAAAAAAGGTCTGCAAAACTGTTTGAAAAGTTCCCTCTGTAAATTATTGACATAACATGACTTCCCTTACATTTACAACTAGAGTGAGGTTTGTTTTTTTTTGGTCAGTTCAAGTTACAAAATACACAACTCACATTTTCAACAGAGTTCTGAAATTCTTATTACACTGTGCACAAATGAATCCAGCTGTGCATATACATTTCCAGGCCTCATCCACTGCTCACTCTCTGCATGAGCTTCGTGAAGCCATGTAGAGGACAGGTTCAAAGAATTCTGCACAGTCAGTACAGAGGTCAGTGCTTTCTGCCAGACATGACAGAATCCAGAGCAAGAAAGCTGAGCTGGTTGGTTGAGTTTCTCAATATGGTCCCCTGAGGTGAGAGAATATCTGCCTTTGGCAAACAGACAAAGTTTTATTGCTGTCTCCTTATAGCGCATATGGTATAAGGCTGTGGCTGCAGGGTCATGCCAAGTTTAGGAGTGAGGCTTGGAATGTAACCTTTGGGAAACTGCAAGCGAAACCTCTGGAGCAACGTGGTGAAAAAAAGGAACATCTCCATTCTGGCCAGCTGCTCACCAAGACATTGGCGTCTGCCTAAAGAATATCGTAAGATATATTACCCATGTAAAGCTGAAAGCAAGAGTTGAAAATACAAATAATTTAGGAGAAAGTCTATGCCTGAGATCAATCTCCTTACTCGTTAACTTCTTTTAAATTTCCAGCTTCCTTTTGTTCTGTTTTCACCTCCATATCTCGTATGTTCAGTAACTCCTAGCATAACTCTCTGCTTGTATGGGCTTGGTTGTCTAGCTTAAGCCAGACATCACCTAGAACTCCAGCCCAGATTCTTATAACTCCATCTGTTGAAGCATTGATAAAAATACTCACCCACTGAAAAAGGAAGAAAGGCCTCCCCTTTGATAAAGTTCCCATTTTTGTCCAGAAACCTTTCGGGGCAGAAGATAGCAGGGTTGCTCCAGTATTTCTCATCAAAGTGCACGGAATACAGGTTGGTGATGACCATGGTTCCCTGGGGGATGGTGTATCCTCTCACAACAGTATCTTGAGAAGTGGCCCGGAAGATGCCAAGAGGAACGATGTTACAGAAGCGCAGGATTTCATGCAACACAGCTTCCACATAAGGCATCTTCTGCTTGTCTTCCATGGTTGGTAACTTGCCATTCAAGATGGAGTCAATCTCCTTGTGAACCTTATCTGTACACAGAAGAAGCCAGATATTGTAAATTCTTTAAAATGGTCACAGATCACTTTAAGAAAGCAAAGGCATGTTGAGCAGTGAACCTACCTTGTGTACTGGGGTTGAGAGCCAGGTAGAGCATGGCCCAACGCAATGTATTAGTAGTAGTCTCTGTGCCTGCAATAATAAGTTCTCCTACTGAGAAGATCAGGTTCTCTTTGGAGAAGGACATGCTCTTGTCCCTGGCGCTCTGTTCCATTTCGTCCAAGTAGGCATCGATATAATGTCTTGGCAATTGCCGCACTCTCCCCTGTGAAAAGCGCTCGATTATCTTTTGCAGAAAGTCATACACCTCATCAGCATTGTGAAAAAGTGTCTGGTGCTTCCCAACGGGCAAGTATTCAATCCAGGGGAAGGCATTGTAGAGGAAGGCCCAGGCACTAGCAGCCAGCTCCACGTTCTCGCTGAAGATTTCGATCATGTGCTGGAAGTCCAGGTCATCGTAGGTGAACCGCTGTCCAAATATTACTAGGTTGGTAACGTTGGAGACTGCGTTGGTAACCAGGTGTTTTGGGTCAAAAGGTTTTCCCTTGTACTTGTCAATGGCATCAACAAAGAACATGCACTCTTCAGAGATCCTCTGAAACATCATCTGTCCACTGCCAAAATAGCGGAAGCTGTTAACAGCCAACTTGCGGTGCTCAATCCATCCACGACCATATTTGCAGTTGAGAAGTCCTGGAAAGTGAATTAATGAGAAGTAAGCTTTCTGTGAAAAAGTGCCTGCTCTAAAGCAAATCCATTAGTCAGTGTCAGAATATTCCTGGAGCTGTGGGTCAATCTGCAGCCTTGGCCCATTCTGTTTTAAAGACAAATAATTCAGTATGTTGAAACTCTGAAGTCAGAGCTCAGTTATGCACTTGCTCTCCAGCACTCACAGGCACAGCATGAGAAAATAGTGAATTTTATAAAATACAAAAAAAAAAGTATATAAAATCATTTTTAATTGATCATTTGAACTGATATTATGATAAGTCGTTTAAATAACACTTTTGGCCTACCTCCCAACACTAATCCAGTCTCCTCACTGCCCTTTCTGATTGTATGCAAAAGTTCAAGGAAGTATGTGCGAGGTCAGCGACAGATATTACAGACCATTCATGCTGCCATAATATGCTTTGCAATAAGTATGACGAGTATGTATATGGTACTGCTCTCTCTAGTCATTGCAAGTTCTGGAATTGGTTTGAACAATTCCTCCGAGTAGTGAAAGATTTATTTAATTTTTCTGTGTGGTAGAAGAAAACAATACTCCATACCTCCCATTTTGGTCATTTTCTGGAATAAAGGCAGAGATGGCCTATCTGCAAACACCTCATTCTGGTGATACAGACATTCTTTGATGACATCATAGCCGTTTAGAATGACAGTTGATATTCCTCCCAAGTCGAGACTAAAGATCTGGAAATTAATGAAGTTAAAGCACTTAATTAGTTTGCGTTTGCCAGCTATTTTCCCCTAATGGAAATGTGTCAGGTCTACAGGACAGCTGTATAATGTGAAGGCTACAGTTCAGGAAGTGTGTCTTTAAATCCAGTATGCTGACTCAGCATGGCTCCGGGTGCTAAATGTGGGGAATGCAGAACCTGCCAATATAAGTTTTCATGTGCCGTTAACCTCCCATTATGCAGAACTTTTGATTGTAGTCACACTTAAAGAAAGTTTAGCCTTAACCGATGACCGAAAGTAAAAGTGCATAGGAAAACAGCTGTCTAAATAAACAGCCTCGCTGAATGTCTGTTTTTCATATCAATGTTTTAATAAATTACGCATAGGAGGGATGACAGGACCATTAAAAAAAATTAAGTTAAAAAAATTTAAGGCAAAATGTTCTGGCTCCAAAATGATCAAAGATACTGAACTTTGTGTTCAACCTACACAGTGTCTGGAGTTCATGTGTACTGGAAGCTTTAGGGAGGTAGTGAAGGTAATGTGTCTGAAGGTCGTGTGTGTTATCTTTCCGTTTCAAGTCTTATGTGTATATATATATATATATATATATATATATATATATATATATATATATATATATATATATATATATATATAAAATTTTATTTATTTATTTTTTTTAGAAATTAAAAACTATTACAGTCGGTGCATTTTGACTCACTTTCAAGAGAGAGACAGAAATAAAGAGGGGGAGAGAGACAGAGAAAGGGAGAGAGTGAGAGAGAGAGGGACAGAGAAATAGAGAGGGAGAGAGAGACACACAGAGAGTGAGAGACAGGGACAGAGAGAGATGGAGAGACAGGGACAGAGAGTGAGAGAGAGAGAGAGAGAGAGAGAGAGAGAGAGAGAGAGAGAGAGAGAGACACACAGAGAGTGAGAGTGTGTGTGTGAGAGAGAGAGAGAGAGAGAGAGAGAGAGAGAGAGAGACAAGAGAGATAGATCTTCGCAGGGGAAACGGGTGCTGTGAGATTTACCTGGCCGTAGATTTCGCTTTGTTTCTTCATGTACACGTGCGGCTCGGTGGCGAGAGACAGGATGTTACCGATCACCGGCAGGGCGGTCGGTCCCGGGGGAAAGCCGCGTGGTCTCCGCTGCCGCAACAGCTGCCGGATCACCAGAAAAGTCAAGCAGCTACAAAGTAAAGTGCACAAGTAGAACACCGTCTTGCCGTAAGACAAAGCCAGCAGCGATAACGAGTTGTTCATCGATATCATTTCTCTACCGGTGATCACACGCGACGTCTCCGTCTGTAAAGTCTGCGCTTGTGTCGGAGTCGCGGTGTGCTGCGGGGACATGTGCAGATCTCCGCCTCTCAAGGTCCAAGATTGGTCAAGAAACCAGACCTGATCCTGATCGTTACACACCACTGATCTCTATCGACCGTTTACTCAGGAAAAGTAAAGATACGGCCATAAACACTTCAGTATATTGAGACTCTAACATGAGCTGTGTGGAGGCGCACAGGGGACAGTTTTGGCAAAAAGGTTCTGATAGTCCTGCACTCTAAAATCTCATTCAGGGGACCTATTAACACAACTTTCATTAAATGTGTGGGTGCAAGATAAACATTCTAATTTACTGATTTAATTAAATATTTTAAGTTGCAAACATTATTTTGATGAGTTATGTTCACATAATACTGTCGATAATTACATCACCTTAATATTGTGTGTAATTTAAACTGAAATTTCTGCATAATTTGAGTTAAAACTACATTTAAGTTGTAACTTAATGAAATTGGCTCCATAACTTAACTTTTCTCCAACTTGAGTTCAGGAGTTCAGGTCCCCTCCCCTACCCAGTTCATATTTATCCTATATAACTAGACAGACTTTGACCTCATAATTTCTCACTTTGCCATGAATTTAAATATAATATATAATTTACGAGTTCCACGTCACATCACCAGAATTCCTTACAACATCCTCACCAATGTACATGCTGCAAGAAAGTTACTGTAGCCTAATTTATTCCTTTTTTTCATGGTGGAGGTCAGGAAGAATGGATTGTGAAGTCGGTATTTGTTTCTTTGACATTTGTAAGGTTATACCAAATAAAATTTCAAAAGAAAAATAAATGCTTCAACAGGAAACTTTTTTTTTTGTCTCACACCTGAAAAATGAAGGCCCCACTGTTAAAATAAGGTTATTTTAGGAACCATTCATGTTTTGCAAGCCACTTTTAAAGGTTCTCCTATATTGAGACAGTCTGAAAAACCCTAACCCTAAGTTCTTTTCCACCAGGAACCTTGTTGAAATGGTCCTCAAAATGTGAATTCCAGAAAGAAACCTCGAAGGTTCGTAGTGGAAACTTTCTTTTTAGAAAGTAAATGGTTCTAAGCATAATAAATGTTTTGAGTTGCTGCATTTCTGCCAGACTTTAATCTGTATATAGTTTACACTTTTAATCCTCACAGCTGAATACAGGAATCCCTAATGATCACTTGTTTGTATTAGCAGCTGTACAATATTTATTTATTTATTTATTTTTAAATTTTAACAGAATAGATCAGCTACAAGGGAGTTTTCCGCCAATTTATGTCAAACATAGTGCTCCATTTTAGAAATACTTAGATTCCTGTAATCCCCGATTACATTTTATGTAATAATAAACTGGGAAATAATTTATTATAGAATTAAATGCTTTGAAAAAAAGTTATGTGGATGTGTTTGATGACAGTTTTTTTTTAGCTGCTAAAGCTATATTAGCAGATTAACAGGATAATAGTGTTTTGGTAACAGTATTGTACTGTATATCTGAAGGTTTTAATGAAATAAAATAATGTTTACATTTTTTAAAAATGATTTTAGTGGATTTAATGAGTCCTTTATATCCAAATCAGGGCAAGGTGCTTCACTACATCCACACTGGTGTTTAATGGCGCCTATGTAAAAGGAGGCCACGTGATCAGTTAAGCACACAGATGAGATTGGGAAGTCTCCAGCATGTGCTCACTGATTGATGGCCAACATTCAGTGATTAAATCTCATTTCCTTAATGTTTGAAGATGGACTGTGTAAGCTCTCTTCTTCGCTTAATGCAGGGCTCTGTCTCACCGAGGGTTATGAATTGTGTTTGCTTTCCCTCTTCAAGCCGTTACAGCATTAAGCTTAATTCCGGTTCTTTCTGGCCTACAGGTGCTCAAACCGTCCATTTATGTGACTGATGCAGACCTGCAAATTGAAAGATATTTCGTTGTATTTGGGTGAAACATTATGATTATTTCTAGCCCATCAGAAAAGCATGGACATATCCCTGCCCGCCCCCCGAATCGTCTAATATCAGACATCCCGTGACTGTGGAAAACTCTGATGTGAAGAAGCAATGAATCCAGGACATCATCTCTGGCTCACAAATGATTATCTGTCGCTTGAAATAACTTACGCAAGAGTGGGTGCTCCATGACACGGTTGGATTGGAAAGGTTACTATATTGACTCGAAAAGTTTGATGCAGGAGATGGAAACTTCTGGCAGTGATCTATAGACACACTATGTCTTAGTGCATTTGTGGTGATTCATTAGACTGAAGAGCCCATTTGAGAACACAGCTTTGCGTTTGTAACTGGGCTTTAGACGGAGTCCCCATTGCTGACATGTCTCGCTGATTTACGTCTTTGGTCATCAGTGCTGCTCAAAGTTTGATAGCACTAAAAGGCTTGTCCGTGCTAATGGGGTTTCTGTGTGACGCAAACACAGCCTGTCTCTGGTGATGCTTTATGAAGCCTTAGCCAATAACGAAGAGTAGAGTTGGATGATGCTCAGAAGAAAACTGCTGTTTTAACCAAGCCCGAGAGACGAGGCTCATTAATGTCAACCTCATGTTTGATTTCCACTAAGGGTCACATCACAAATAAGGAAGTGAAGAACTCTGATCGACTGCACACATTGTTATAGGAGATTGTTTCTGTAGCTTTTGCATCCTCACTTTGATTAGGTCAATGCAAACTTTTATTCAGTAGCTCTATCTCACATAATTAATGATGGGTTAGTGCTAGGGTTAATGTGGGCATTCTTAAAAGCTAGGACTTGAAATTAAAAGCTGAAAGATTTTACCATCAGCCAACAAGGCAATTGTAAAAATAAATGATTTTATTTTAAATGGTGAAAAATGAATAATTTCCCACAATCTTTCATAATTACAAATGCTTAATAGACACTTTTAATCGATTTCCGAGGTAGCACAATGCAGGAATAAAAGAAAGACAACAAGAAATAAAATCAACTGCTTTTATTAAAATAACATTGTTTGATTAAAAAAAAAACTGTATCTGTATAAATTCATATTATATATTCTTGTTAATAATTCCCAGTGATGTAGAACATTGCTGATCGCTAGTGAATTTTTGTGAATGGGGCAATTTGTGATCAAAGAATGACTCACTGTATGCGCCATTCCCTTTATCACTTTCCAGAATGAAGCGTCACAGGATTGGCCACATCCTGAATCAGGACAGTCTCTGATTGGCTGTCGGACGATCATTAAACACCCACATTGTCAATAGTGGGACCCTTACGGTGGGTATATAGGCAGCCGTCTTGCAGCTGAATGCAACAGACTCTAAATCTCATCAACTTGAATTAACCCTTCAATTTGCAACCATCAACCATTTTCTACTTCCAGCGAGCCGTTACGTTACCAGGTAAGTCATTAAGGCTTCTTTCTACCAATAAAAATGTCAAGAAGTCCACATGTTCTCAGAATGGGCTCTGAAGCTGAAAACTATCATTTTTATTAATTACATTGAAAGCTAAAGGTGGTTTATACGCTTTACTGAGCGTGCAGCAGCAGTGGAGAAAAAGAAGCAGGCTCGGTGGATTTTTAAGGAGACTTGGAAGGATCCTGTAGACTAGCAGCTCATTACACTAATGCACAGGGTCCCATAGGAGCTTGTCTAATCTGGCTAATATCTCTAATACTTTACTCACAGCCAGATGCCAGCACAACATCTCAGCACTGACTTAACAAACTGGAGCAGATACTGAGAGCGTTTAGAATACCTTCTGAGATTTACCAGGCTATGTACAATTTTCGGTTTTGAACATGTACATTAGGAAGTGGAAATAAGTGAGTGATGAACAGTTTTCATGAAAAGAAAGTCAGAGAATGATGCAAATTTTTAATGATGTCCAGGAAATTACAAAGTGTCTTTTTTGACAGAAAAGCTTAATTCCTTGCTACAGTGCACCATGGTTATGCTGAAGATCTCTGCTTTCTTCGTTGCCTACGCTTTGATTATCTGTCAGATGTACTGCTCAAATGCAGCACCATCCAGGTGAGACATTTAATTTTGCAGATTATGACACTGAAAGATATACATATTTTGAGATTGAAATTTTGAGAATGTTACCATTAAAGCAGGTTGTATAAAGAAATAAAAGCAACTCTCATATGTGTGTGTGTGCGTGCACTATTAGGGTGAGGTGGGGGTGGGGGGATTTGCAGTGTGTGTGTGTGTGTGTGTGTGTGTGTGTGTGTGTGTGTGTGTGTGTGGGTGAGGGGGTTGGGGGGGGGATCAGTGTTCTGATTACATCAGATGAATTCGGGCCAAACCCAATCTGCTTACGACGGTATTGATCGTGAGATAAATCCAAACTTGGCAACAAGACAGCTTTTAAGTGGCACACTCTTAGCAGATTGTTTTTGATTATGATCCGACTCAAGCAGAACCCTCTCTCTCTCTCTCTCTCTCTCTCTCTCTGTCAGTGTATCTCACTCACTTTCTGCATTATCTAAAGTTGTGCTTTTCCACTTTTGATCCATCTTGTTTTCAGGCCTGCTCTGGAGCCATTACCAGACGAAGCCATGCTCTCTGACTATGAGGCGAGGCGGTTGCTAAACGCGTTTATCAAAGAGTTTGTGCAGATGACTGCAGAAGACCTTGATCAGCAGGAGACTGAGGAGAACAGGTAGATGTTGTAACGATTAAAAGAAATCCTAAAACTAAGATAACAATGATACAGATTACTTGAAGGATGGTGCACTTATTTTCTCTTTTTTTAATGAAGTGAATCAGTGAATCTAAAAGGCTTCAACATGAGAGCAAATGCCCCGTAGTTATAAGATAATGGATGCAAAGCTTTTTACGATGGAGGTATGTCCAGAAAAGACCTGTACTCATTTACATAATGAAATGGAACAAATCCGTGCGACATTTTCTCTGCCAATCTCCAGTTTTTGCATGAGGTTTGATTTATTCCCGAGGACTTTATGCAACGTTGCCTGCAAAGCATGCAATCGAGAGAACAGCATGAGCTCCAGAAATACAAGAAATAATATTTTGCATGATTTATCCATTGCTGTGATAATGCCAAATTAGCCATATATATATATATATATATATATATATATATATATATATATATATATATATATATATATATATATATGTATGTATGTATAAATAAAGAACTATTGATCATAACAGTGAGTGTGAGCATGAAGTAATTCCACTTAGGAAGGAGGCATGTTTAGTTTGATATGCGTCTGGCTCTTCATTGTAAAATAAAACTGAAATGTGTTATGCATGCTGTGTTCTGTTACTGTGAGCTGTGTGTATGATCTCTTCTCCAACAGCATGGGCAGACCCATGTCCAAGCGCTGCTCCAACCTGAGTACCTGTGTTCTGGGAAAGCTTTCACAGGAACTGCACAAGCTGCAGACATACCCACGCACCAACGTAGGAGCGGGAACCCCAGGAAAGAAGCGCAGCGCAGAGCATGTGTACAGAGAACCATCCGATCTCATCTAAACGGCTCTCTGCTTTGGTCCCGATATCCGAGTGTCAATGCATGTGTATTTCTTTTTGCTTGTCTGACTTGATTTCCTCATTTGTCCTTTTTTAATCTTCATTGGCAGAGACAGCGTACTTTAATGTCTTTCTTTCTTAATGTCTTACTTATCTGTTTCTACCTGGGCAGCTCTCATTGACAAACAGCCTCAGTTTGACCTGAATAAACATATTTTTACAAAAGAAGTCTGTCTATTTGCTTATTGAGCAAAAATGTCACGTTTTGCCAAATGTCACGTTAAACCTAGTCTAAGAGTCTATAGGTAAGACAACAACATTATCCTGACTACCCAAATTTTTCAGAATAATTTTCATTTTGTTTTCATTTAGACATGTTCATGTTCTTGTTGGGTTTTTCTTCTTCTTTAGCGTTACAGCACAGAAGCGAGCCTGTAACACGGCCACATGTGTGACCCATCGCTTGGCAGATTTCCTCAACCGCTCAGGGGGAATCGGAAGCAACAAGTTTGTCCCAACCAACGTCGGCTCGCATGCGTTTGGCCGGCGAAGGAGACTTAGTCAAGAGTAGACATGAATGTCTTTGCAATATGGTGAGAACCCTTTTACACCTTTTCAAATGCATAATTATTTCACATGCATTCATTTTGAACTTATTTGCAGGATATGGGTGTAATGGTGAAAAATCACAGCATGATAAGTATTCAACTCAGTCTCATGGTTTTTGTTACCTAATTTTCCAACATTTTTTAAATTAGTACTATTTTAAAAATTGTACAGCACCATTTTCCGTCGTGTTTAGCAGAAATATTGTATGGAACAACACACACACACCCTCATAGCATAATGTTAATGGTTTACTTACTATAAACGCCATACCTGTAAATGCTCAAACCCCAACTTCCAAATGTACTGAGCACTGATTTTGCTGAAGTTTCCACCATAGAAATGACAACGATATCATACTCTAACAGCATATAAATGTAAAACAATGCTAAACTGCTTGAAAACTGGTCATTCTATTTCGCCAGGTCACCAGGCTATACATTTACAGCTCTCTGCTGTGCCATGATCAAGAGAGAAAAAAAAAAAAAAAAAATCAACATGTGCATTGAGATCCCCGGGAATGGACATCATTTCACTCATCATCTGAATGGATTCCTGTTGACTGCATTGATCTGTAAAACCCAACAGCCCATTCTCAAACTGTTATTGTTTGGCTCTCTATAAAAAAAAAGAAGAAGAAAGAAAGAAAAGGTTAAAAACAAGAAAACATTAGCGTCCATTTAAAATCGGTTATGCTCATTTTCCAGTCCATTTTTTTAATGGAGGGAGAGTGATGAGAATGATCGTTCATTCTTTATTGTGGACAGAGAGCACATCGTGTGTACAGTGCGCTGTGGCCCATGTTCCTCTGCTGCACGTCGCAGTATTGTGGGGATGAAATTAAAGCAGTGCCTTGAAAAAGGCTTCCCTGACTTATGGACGTGTCTTGTGCCTTGATGTAAATCCACTTTACATGCCGCTGTTGTACAGAATGTCTGATGCAGAAAGAGGGAGTTGCAATCAATGACAAAGTTGTAACAATTGTGAATCTGAGCAAGATTAAAATGTATTTTAGATACATAAGATTTGGGTTGTTGTTTCATTGCCTTGTTTATGTGATGGTTTGCATCATAACTCTCCCATACAGTGTACTGCACCACTCCCGTATACTCACACTTCCTACAAAATGATCTTAATACAAGTGTTCATGCATACACTGATAAAAAAAAAACATCAACTTGTAAACGAATGAAAAGATGAATAGAGTGTGATTAGACAAACAAACAAACAGTCTGTCTTATAGGAGGACAGGTTTATCCTAGCCTCTCCCAAATGAGCTAAGCAGTGATGTGGAAGTATTTAAACACAAAGGCCAAATAGCTATAAATCAGAAATAAGTGGGAAACACATGAGAACACAGAAACAGCAACAGAGTGTGTCTATTGATCCCTAAGGAACAAGAGTATGCTCTATGCGCTGCGTGTTATTTTTGCTTATTAGGCCATCTGAGCCTTTTAAAATGACAGCAGTCATCTCACACAAAGCCCCTGAGACCGGCCTGTCGTTATTCTCTTTATTCTCAGTAGTAAAGATGGAGATAATTAACAAGCTACTCTTTCTACTGCTGGTACGATTCCACGCATGAGCACATACTGTTTACATACATATCAATTCCTGCACAATTATTTATTTATTTATTTGTTTGTTTGTTTGAAAAAGGAAGCAGAAAAAGCCACGATGACGATAATGGTGATGGTGATGATGAAGGTGATGATGGTGATGGTGATGATGATGGCAGTGATAACAATGCCTTCAGGGAAGAAAAGTTAACAAGTTAATGAACTTATGCAGTACTTCAGAAAGATCTAGATGTATATTTGATATTTTCTGCATTAACATGTCAGTACACGTGGTGAATTATCACCCAGTCTGTGTCCAGTGGACTTATATAAACACTGTAGGGTGTAAGTTCAACACTGGGGATTTTGCTGTATAAATTTTACATTTCCAAACATTAATTTGAAACATTTATTTTTGGTATGAGGTTAAATAAAGTAAGATCAGTTGTTTTGGTTTTACTGCAGAAACAGAAGAACCGTGTCAGGTTCTCCAACATTCACCATAAACTTACAGCTGATTCATTTTTAAAGACTTTAAAGACATTCACAACAAACACTGACCTGCTTTCGTTTATTACTACCTTCTGATGTTTATAGTCATGCTTTATTTATTTTAGTATTTACTGAAGACTTCTTTGCTTTGCAGAAATTATTGACGTGTGCTTGCGAACAAGATTCATATTGGATCCTTTGTTTGAACTTAATTGAGAAGCAAATTGGAGAAAATCTGACATGGGTCATGACTATCATCCTATTCATATCACATGAATGAATTGCGAGGAATTAAAAGTACTGATCCAAGATTCCTGGTATGTTGTCCTCAGCTGGTCTTATGGCGTTTCACCAAGTGCTCTTTTCTATCCATATTTCACACAGTCCAAATGGCACTGCTCCAGTAAGATGCTTTGTTAATTAACCTCTGTGCCCTCATAGTAGGAGTGACTCATTTCATATTACTGTCCTGCTCCTGCCCACCCCATCGCTTTCTGCTAATAAGGAGTTATTGTATCCCCTCATGCCTCAATTACTGAAAAACAGAGCCTAAAAAACAGACAGTCAATTTATAATCCTGCACAAACTTACTGTACCTTTCCTGCACACATCTTACATATCTGGCTCATTAAAGCAGCAGGAGCGTCTATTTAGATGGGATAAAAATGCCAATAATGCAACATTTCACACAACCAATCGAAAGGTTTACAGTAAACAGCTATTTGCCCATGCCATGACGTCAATAGGTGTATTAGCTGTATTAAACCCATGGCAGGAAAAAAGAGAACAGGCCTAAATGGATGCTGTCAACGCCCCAAGTTAAGTCACAGATACTTAAAAGCACAGTGCTTTTTTCTCCAAATGGCAGCCAGCCAATCCATTAAGCTATGACAAATATGATCCAGATATGCAAAAAAAAAAAAAAAAAAAAAAAAAATCCAATAATATAAAGCATAGCATGAAGTGGGCAAAACACCACTAGCCCTTACAATACTGTTATAATCTAAAATACAATGTAGTTGTGGTCAATAATAGAAACAATCTTATTTGCTCCTCTTTATGAGCTCAAATAACCAAAGTATGGATTACCTGAACAATAGATTATAAATAGATAGATGGATGGATGGATGGATAGATAGACAGACAGACGGACAGACGGAAGCCCTTAACCTGTATATATACATATACGGGCATTTTCAATGCTTGTGCTGTTTTCTTATAGACACTTCCCATTTTGTGAAACTCAACAACTTTTTGCTGCACATCACGGCTATATTCCTTGCTCTTACCCATTATTATGAATGACTAAGGGAATTTGGCCTGTGTGTTGCCTCATATTTATACCCCCGTGAAACAGGAAGTCACTGTTGAACAATTTCCTGTTCCTAGTCTCCCAGGTGTCAAAAAATGTAATATATCAATGGGAATATACTTCAAATATATTTTCTCATATGAATTCATAGGGGTGCCAATAATTGCACACCTATATTTATCAAAGATAATTTTTTTGGGTAAACCTGTGTTGTGTTTGTAATTGTTTGATATCCATGAGAGCAGAGACTTTTTGTGAATTTTTTTTAACAAAAAATCAAAAAGTTAAACAATAAAGACAATTTTTCACAGCCTTCCTTGTTCATATTTACCAAGGGTGCCTATATATATATATATATATATATATATATATATATATATATATATATATATATATATATATATATATATATGTCCAGACTGAAAGGCTCATACAAAAATTATTTTTAAATATTTGTTCTAGCCCTAACAGTAACCCTTTGTTTTGCTTTGTTTTTTTGTTTTTTTTTTAGGATACATTTAATTATTTATCTTTTGTTATACTATTTTCTTGTTGTTATATTATAACACAGTGGTGACTTTTTTTTTCACCCAAAATCCATGGAGGTTGCATTGCACTCTAACTCAATATGTGCAAGATGTCCTTCCTTGTAGATGGTGATGCAGACGATATGCAATACAAATGTAAAAAGTCACAGTGTGTTTATTGTGTGTTTCTTACCTCTCTAATCTGGCAAGCGGAATGACTCAATCGTTCTTCCCGGCTCCTTGGTAATTCCCATTCAAATGCCAATAAGCCATGAAATGAAGGAAACAGTAATTGACTATGACCTTTGATCACATTCTTTTTGCATGAGAGTGTTCAATCACTGGTCTGAGATCTCCTGCACTAATGGTCCATTTCTCATAAATGTGCATAGTTAATTTGCATCTGAAAAAATAACTACATGTAAAAGAAATGGGATGACTTCAAATCCTGACAAAAGATTGCAGGTCAAACCTCCGAACATTTTTCTGATAAATACACTGTAGTGATGCACGGTTTATCAATCTGTTCATTTTGATTTGGGATGAATGACATTTGCTTGTTCATATGCTACAAAAGAACAGCAATAATGGGTAGTTAAGCCTTTTTAAGCCTGACATAATCACATAATGAAACATAAGAGGCTTGTAAAAAGTAAGAGCTATGCATTTAAATCTTATTTGACTACTGGAAGAGTTGTTTGCCATTTAAACCCTCAGATCAATATCATCCACTTGCACTGGAGATGCAAGAAATATGTACAATCGCATTCACTATAAAGCAGCCAAGCCGCAAAAAGCTGCCATCAACATCATCCAATCAATAATGAACATGTTCAAGAGCCTTACACTTCAATGAGTCTGCCCTTCTCTGAGTTTAAATTTGAGGAGAGTAAAAGCCCTTACATTAACCAGACTCAATCGCAGTTAGGAATGTGAATGCTGATTCATGCGATAAGTAAAACACACAAGTCATCGTGGCTGTTCTTGCAAGTTCAATATGAAACTTGTGTTCAAAGATGCTTCTTTGCCACAAAAGATGGTGCATTGCAATTGAGAAAGAAATAATTTGTCATTTGTTTGTCATCGACACACTGGGCTTCATGGATACAGCTGACTTTTGATGAAAAGCAAACTATGTAATTTAGTTGGCTTAACCAGAAATCTATTCCACACGAAAACAATTAATATAATGTAACACATCATACAAAAACAGAAAGTGAAAAGTGAGAGATGAGATGAAATACAAATATGCGTTTAAGAATCCCTAAATACCAAGCCTTAAAATCCATTTACACCTTACAAAGTCAAATTTGGCTTTTGGCAGCTTTAGTATATCATGGACTGGGAAGATTATGGTCTGGAGCTCATGGGTCTCTGTTGAGGATGGTCTCGATCCCCTTTTGAAGTCTGAGTTCCAGCAGTGTTACCCCGATTCACCAGCACCATGAAGGTAAGGTCAATCTTTAACTTAGAAGTTCTGTCACCTCAGTAGTGGCTTCTAGGAAAGGGTCCTCTTTAACAGTCTCCATGTCACAGCCTTCCCTTCAGCAACACATGCATGGCGATCCTTCTTCCCAGTGTACTAACACCTGCAGCTCGTTCCACAGCTAATTGATGACTCTATAAAAGACAGTCTTTCAGTCAGCACTGCACATCTTTTGCTCTCATGCTTTGATTTCCTTGCCGTGTTTCTGAGTGTATATGCCAGTCAATGTTTTGTATGCTCATGCTTAGTCATTATAGCAGCTGATCTTAGTCTAAGTGTATGCTCTAGTCTATATAAATTTCCATAGTCATGGCTGGAAGATACTTGGTAACTATGGTAAGTATTACTTTTGAGTATTTTACTTGACTGTTATTTAAATCGAATACCTGTACTCTTACTTAATTACATTTCTTTTCAAGGAAGCCATTGACCTTTTACTCTATACAAGCTTCTCTCATCCAGACAATGACTTGTACGCCATACATTGAATTGAATGAGCTCATGCACATTTTATTTATATTTCAGTTTAAAGGATCCAGTCAAGTTCATCAATGTAGAAAAAAAAGAATTGTGTAAATTCATCATCTGCTCTGTCCTTGTCATGCTACACAATGCAGTTAGCATTAGGTTTCAAGCTTTTCGTTTTCTTTGAATATATCAAACAACCTCAAGGTATTTTTGAGGTGCGATTAAACCTTTAACCTTTTACTGTCCCCTTAAGTGTAGTTCCTTTTACAGCAATACAAGACAGACAAAAACAAATACACAAATTATACATTAACATGTAAACAAAGAAAGAATCACCGTCACAACAACCTAAAAAGTACCTTTTCCTATTTAATTTAAGCAAAGAAATAGCACATGGTACCAAGGAAAATTTTTTATCTGTTTTAGCTAAAGGGATTCTAAACAAAGACCCTGAAGGTAAAGTCTGGAATGCGTCATGAAGAGGATGAGATATCAGATATTATGTAGTTTGCTTTCCTAAGTACCTGCTTAGTCTGACAACCCCAGGCAGTTTCACTTGGACCCTTTACTAAAAGTATTTACAATCCTCACCAGTGCATTTCTTTCTTTAGCACTTAATGAGCTTTTTGCACAATCTGTCTGTGTTCATTTCAAATTGTCATTGATCAGTTATAGGCATAAAGGTAATAGTTACTAGAAAGATTACTTCTAGCTGCATGTGGTCCTAATATTGTGTAGTACTTCTGTCTTATCAGAATTAAGTAAGAGGAAGTTAATAAGCATCCAACGTCTAATGTTCTTTACACATTCCTCAACTTTATTAAGCTGCTGTCTGTCCTCTGGCTTTACTGAAACATACAGCTGTGTTTCATCAGTATAAGAGTGGAAGATAATTCCATGTTTATGAATAATTTGACCTAGAGGTAGCATATATAAAGTAAAAATCAGTGGGCCTAAAACAGAACCTTGTGGAACTCCAAACTTTACCTCAGTATACATGGAGAAGTCTCCATTTACATCTACGAACTGATAATGATCGGTCAAATAAGACGTGAATGGAGGCAAACTTCTTACTTATTGTTGTCCCCTAGATTTTTTTTTTATACACATTCGCAAATCAAATTCAGAATAATTTCTGGTCATACTTGACCTTGTCATTAAACAATCATATTTATTTTTCTTGGGAGTAATGTGATCAATGATCTTTAAGTTTAGTTGAATTCTATTACTGATTTAATCTAATTTAATAATTGCGTCTAAACATGGTTCCAATTTGGATTCATCAACAACAACAAAAAAAAACCCCACATGACATGTTCATATAGATACTGATTTTTAAAAAATCGATTTCCTGTTATAGACATTGACATTCTAGCTTTGTTTTTCAAGCTCATCACTCTGTAGGGTAGTCAGTGTAACGGGTATTGAAAATATTCCATACATTTAATATATAGAATTACACAAAAGAAAATGTATACCTGAAGTGACTGTCTGAATGTGTGCATCTTCCCCTTTAATTTTCTGACTGCAGCGGACAAATCTTAACTTCCTGTCTTTGCTCCTCCTCTTCCCTTTCTGCAATGTGTTTGCATGGGAGAGAAATGTTGAGGGTGGAAGCACACACACTGTATGAGACTGTTATCTCTTTGTCAGAGAGTAAATGAAGAGTTGACCCAGTTGCCGTCCGCCTATTTATTTGGTCAAAAGAAAACACTCAACACAGACAATAACCAATTACATAAAGTGTAAATAAATCCACCACACAATACACCCGAAATTTCATATTTACCCACATTCCATGTATGAATGAATGAATGAATGCAAAAACTTTGTAACAAATAAATAGATTTGAAATTACATATCAGGTCTCTTTTGCTATAATCTCTTGATATCTCTAGAATAAACAGGTTTAAAAACATTATCCCCTTGCATTCGCTTTATCAGGAGGAAAAAAAGAACGAGGACAACGAGATGGAGGTCACCAGGCTTCCGAGGTTTTATACATTTATTATTAAACTTTTAAAAATTTATTATTTAATCTGTCTTTCATCTAAACCAAGGGGATCCCAAGTGTCTACCTTTCTAATCCATTTCTTTTCAGCTCTCTGTTTAAATTAAATTATGGGGGGAAAACTTTTCCACAATATTCTAATATTTTGTTGTAATCTGTATTTCAGTGTATTTTGGTCTCTTACATTCCTTAAATCTGATGGCATACAACACAATGGAGGTATTTAAAATTAGGTTTTGGTACTGGTAAAATTCAGTTTTGGTACTCCCAACCTAGAATTTTATATTTTTTTTTAAACATATTTAGTTTTCATCAATTGTGTGTTTCCTTTTCCTTTATATTGCGATTATTATTCACTATAGCATGTACTAATCCATGTACTTATCCTTGAGGATTTTGTTCTTTCTATAAACCAAAATCAATCTGAAGTTGACCAATTCTCCCATTGGAATTGTGTACCTGTGTGTGTTATATATATATATATATATATATATATATATATATATATATATATATATATATATATATATATTAGTACAAATGGAGGTTTGCTGTCATCTGGTGGATGATTCAAGAAATTATTTTGTCAACACAGAATAGACGGCGTTTCCTTTTTGACACACGCTGACAGCGGTAGACCAATCACAACAGACTGGGACATCTTACCAGTCAGAGTAGAGTATGCTCTCTGAAAGGAGGAGTTTAGACTGAATCCTTTAGAACGGATAATTTAATGAGTCGTTTTTGACGCTGGGGAAAAAAGGTAATGCTGCAATTTAAATTGTGAGTATGTGAAAGTGTTTTTTGACCTCGGATGCATGTAAATCTATTGTATGAGGCCTTTAAAACAAAATCAGGCACATTTCAAATCCATAATAGGTGCGCTTTAAAAGAATACAATACTCCTTGTAATACTTTCTCTCTTCGCAGGGTTATAATCCTGAGGTCTGGCTAAACTTCAACCATCAACTGGGGGAAACATCCAAACAGGAGAATGGAGAACATTTCTTCTTACGACTGTAAATATATATTTCTCTTCTTCTTTGTCTTCAGTGTGCACACTGTTTACAGACTTTATTTATAGAAACAGAAAGGGAATGAAGAACCAAAACCAGCACTAATCGTGATAAAAGAAATAAGGGTACAAAATAAAACTTAAAGAGTCATTTAAATGCTTTATGAATATCATAAAAGATCAATAAATAAAGATCCAACCAAGCCAGATATACACGCCTTTTTATTATAATATGTCTGGGGTTGGAAGCTGTGTTTTATTTCATCACATTCTTGAGGAGGTTTGGCAATTTAGATTAGTTCTCTGGTGGAACGTTAAGGTTATAGGTTAGGAACTAAGTTTCAGGGTTTGGGTTTAAGGTTAGGGTACAATGTTCAGGACCAAGGGTTAGTATAAAAGGGAGGGTGAAAATTATGAATTTGCGTTAAGTGTACTTCACTGTCTGAACTGTGGATTCATGGTTGGGTCAGCAGATCAGCGGATGGTTAAAAAAAGGACAAAACATTCCACTCATATGTTTTATCTCACACAAAAATAGGGGGAGTTTTACATGCTCCTAGGCTAGTCCCAAAGGTCCTGCAAACCATGAATGCAAAGTCAGTACAAGGGTAGCTTTTAAGAAATAAATAAATAAAAGAATCCATAAATATTAAGAGTAATAAAATGACCAGTTAGATAAATAAATAAATCCATAAAAATTAGGGATTAGATTGCCATTAAAAATGTTTTATTTTGTCTCTTTCCCTCCAAACCCCTCTTTAATAATAAAATATTTTTTTTAATTAGAAGAAACCACTAAACAAACGAGCAATGCCCAACCCCTGTCAAATATGTTTGTTGTAGCCGATGTTCCATTTATAGTCCAATATTTTAGAGCTAGGCTGTTGTTAATAAACCAAGATTGTTTTTTTTTTAAATTAATTTTAGCACATACAGTGCATCCAGAAAGTATTCACAATGCTTCAATTTTTCCACATTTTGTTGTTACAGTCTTATTCCAAAATGGATTAAATTCATTATTTTCCTCAAAATTCTACAAACAATACCCCATAATGACAACGTGAAAGAAGTTTGTTTGAAATCTTTGCAAATTTATTAAAAATAAAAAACAAAAAAAGCACATGTACATAAGTATTTATGTATCTTGCCTTTCTTTGATGTTGGTATTTAAGTGGAACCTTCAATGTCTCGAAAGTCATGTAGTGAAAGACGGCGGGAAAAACTTGCATATAATGTTTCCAGAATACCTGCTAAGCCCAAATGTGACTTGTTTCAAAGTTTCCAGGTGTCCACTAACATTATCCAGCTCCAGCAGGAGGACTTCAGCCTTGCACCATACCTCAGGAACGCACTGTAGGAAGTTACGACTAATGCTGCGAACACTGACTCTGCCGAAAAGTATTTATTCCAACACTGAGTTCTTTATCGCCAGTTTGAGTCCACTGAGTTGTCCTGAGTGTCAGAAAGTCTCCATGAAAAGCCCTTATAGAGTTCCACTACAAATTCTACCCGTCATTGATACACCATTTGAAAGACTGGGTATGGATATTGTGGGCCCTGTAGAAAGGAGGTGAGCTGGAAACCGATTCATGCTTGTCATAACCACAATTATGCAATCAGATAGCCTGAAGTGTTCCTGATGAAGTCCATTAAGGCCAAGTATGTAGCAACAAGCTTGATGCAACATTTTTCTAGAGTGGGGTTCCCCTCTCAGATTCTTACTGATCAAGGTACTAACTTTATGTCCACTCTCTTAAAGCTTCACAAATTCATCAGTGAGTTGGGCAAGGATTGGGACCAGTGGCTGTGCTACCTCCTGTTTGCATATAGAGAAGTTCCCCAGGCCTGGACTGGATTCTCTCCTTTTGAGTTGATATATGGACATGAGGTGAGAGGCCCTTTGACCCTACTTCAAGAACTGTGGGAAGTAACCCAGGGTAGTGGGGACCTGTAAATGTGATCTATGTTGTGCAGATGAGGGAATGGTTGGAGGCAATGATGAAACTGGCTCAAACTCACATAGCTGAAGCACAAAGCTACCAGAAGTCATGGTATGATCAGTTCGCTTGTGAGCGGAGTTTTAACCCTGGCCAGAAACTGCTGGTGTCAAGAGAGCAAACTATTAGCGAAATGGCAGGGTCCATTTGAGATCAAGCGGAAGCTGGAGGAGCCGGTCACAGAATGTGTTAATTTAGATCATTTGCCAAAGTATCAGCAATTGCAGGTCAGAGCTCTTTGCCACCCTGACCTTTTTTCTGACTATCTGGGAGTCACAACATTGATCGAACATGAGATTGTGTTGAAAAGTGATGCTGTTGTTTAAAGGATGAGTTGTTGAATACCTGCGTGATTACAGGCCTCCTTGAGGAAAGAGATTGAGCTGATGCTGACATCATTGAGCCTTCTAAGAGTGAGTGGTGCCACCCAGTGGTTTTAATTCCAAAAAAAGATGGAACCTTAAGATTCTCTAATGAGAATAATATATATATATATATATATATATATATAGTAACCTAATCCCTAAACCTAACCATAACCTCTGACCCCTAAGTCTAGCCCTAACCATAACCTAACTCGCATAAAATAAATAAATTGTAAAATCACGGCCAACACCATTATCAAAGCCTGATTCAGGAGTAGCAACTTAGACCTAAACGACTTCTACACTCAACTGCGGATAAAGAAGAAAGCCTAACTTCGGGTAGAATTACAGCCAAATATAATCAGCAAAGCCTTAATCAGGAGTAACAACTTAGCCCCAGACAACTAAATACCACCTCTAACTGAATATCATCTCCACAGCCCATTGAGAAGTAGCTCGTGACCCACCAACTGAAAAACTAATCGAGTTAGGCTCGATTAGATTTGTTAAATCAGCAGATGCCAAGCCGGGTCTGCTGTACGAACAATAGCTGTGCAATATCAAACGCCGGCCCGCGCACCTCCTTGGTTTCCTATTCAACCACGCAATGGATTATTGTGATGGGGGGATCATTGTATCCTTACCAAAACCTAACCCCAACCCTCGGGACAAGGCCGAATCGTTGGAGCGCAAGATCCAGTTCGTGAAAGACCTTCTGATTGAGGTGTACAAGGTGTCACCGCCTAAAACAAGAGGCCAGCACCTGAGCTGAACTTGGTAGCCTGACAATTGATGATTTTCCTGCAAGTCGAATTCATAGTGCTCTAGATATGGATTGGAATTTAAGTTGGAATGATTTCTGATCGAATGTCTTTTTTTTTTTTCTTCTTGTTTTTGATGGGGCGGGAGGGTGTACTCTTGCACGTTATGTTAATCAATAATTTACTTTTCATTACAAACTAACAAGCCCATCAACAGCTGCAGCAGAAACTTCCACTTTTTTCAATTCCAACTTGAAGTCAAATAAATATGCACTGTGATTCTGTCATGGGTTAAATGACAGTTGGCTTTTGTGTGGGCCTGCTTTTTTTTCCAAGAATAGATCCTGTTTTCATGGGTCCTGTTTTCATGTCCTTTTCGGAATTGACAAACACTGAACACACAAACAAAGTACATTATTTTTAGTCTACACAATGCTATAACTTATCATGACCTACATCAATTTAAATTTTTTAGAATGCAGAGAATTTTTTAAAAATTATTTATACACGGTTTCAAGGTTTGTAGCACATGGCAATAGCATAATTCTTCCATCAAAAATGAATAAGCACTAATATCAGTAAGCAGTGTTTTTCCAAACCAATTGACTTTCAGGGGAATTACTCTTTTGAAAATGAATATTCCCTCAGGAATGACAAGCCTGACTTTTTTTCATTACATCCCCAGTATAGGTTGGTCCTGCAGCTCAGGTATGCTATCTATGTCCAAAGTCAAGGAAGTATGTCAGTTTGTAGCTTGATGCTAAAGATAATAGCACTGCCTAATGTTACATGTGTCGAGTTCATAATGTTTTAGTCTTGCATGCCTAAGATTTCATGGCTTATTCAATGCCTTTGTTCTTTCTTTCGGTTTGAACGTGATCTTATACATTACAGCATCTCTTGCTAAAGACCTGTTATATATCCTCTTTACTTAGTCATTTCATAAAATGAGTGGCATTTTTGAGTTCACAAACTACTGTCTGGCTCAATGTCTCTCCTTCATCGGGTTTCTTTCTCTATAAACACACACACACACGGAACTGAAATAGCACACTGGCAAAAATGTTCCTCCCTCCTCTCTTAAAATAGGCAGTGTGGAAATACCCCTTTTTTTCCTTTTAATATCGACCTAAATAAATGGCTTGTAGGGGGAAAAATAAAAACATTGAGGTGAATAAAAGTGATTGGAGAGCTCCAAAGCGGCTGCAGTGTTAATATGACCACATTCACGAGTGTATATAATTCCCCCTTTAAAGAAAACTTAATATTTGACAAACCTCGCATTTTATAGTAGTTTTTAGAAATCACTGTAGTGGCAAAATTACACTAAACACATCTGCTTGTGACCGGCAGAAACCAAATGACTAGAATTAAGCTACACCGACCGGCATTTGAAATTTCAATGTTTTATTTTACTTTTTTTTTTGCAAGATTAATTAGCATTATTTAATCACTTGTCCAGAAACAACAGAGTGAACATATCAGCTCAGTTTCTCAAGGAAAACACCAGAAAGCAGCACTTGTCTCTTTTCAGTAAATACGGCTAAAAAGACTATAATCTTTACCACACACACACACACACACACACACACACACACACCACCATCCCAACATTTTATAGCTTATTAATTTTAAACTGAACAAAATATTTAACCATTATACCATATACACACTCGTAATTATACAGGCTAGTAGAAGCCAATATGAGAAATTAAGAAAGAGCATTAAGAACTTGGACACCCGTTTTTAAATTAATTATTTCTATGTTAAGGGAGACTGCATACCTTTTGGGGAAAAAAATCAATAAACCTTTATATTTATATATATATATATATATATATATATATATATATATATATATATATATATATATATATATATATATACACACACACACACACACACACACACACACACACACACACACACACACAAACATACACACCTGAAATATATCTTCTGCTGTTCCTGTTCAGTATCTAAACTGAATTTATTTTTCAAATGATTTATTTAGTGTTCATGGCGTTACAGAATCTTCTAGGACAGCTGCAATTTACAAAACGTCTATAAAAATGATTGCAATGTAATAAAAATACAAATGAAAATTAGAGTGTATCCTGACAGATCTGTTTGGACAAATTGTTTAGTGTTCACTAATCATGAGTAGCATTCTACAGAATTGTACATTACTGGTCATTTGTATTTTACAAGTAGGCTCGGCACACACAGCTTAAGGTTAGTCTCAGTCTAAATCACATTGCCATTGGGATTGCTTACATTACAGACTTAATCTATGTCCAAGACCAACTCCACCCTCCTCCTCTTCAAAACAAATAAACAAACAAAAAAAACTGTACAGGAACAAAAACTGACGTTAAGGTAACTGAGAATTACGTCTACATTGAGTCTACATTATGCTTCATCTCTGCTTGTCCCATCCATCTGTAACTGCTCTGATGTGAAGAAATCTGGGATGAGATGGAGTTTAAGCTCTGCTTCAATGTACTTCAGAGCCTTGTGGAGAAAGCAGTTAGAATACGAGAGTAAGACATGCTGGTAAGGAGTTTTCACTTGTTGTTCTCAACGTCCCTCAGCACAATTGTCAAAATAATGCAATGTTTCTGAAATGTGTCTGCACACTGTTCGTTTTGTTAAAGCGTACTGGGGTAAGTATAATTGTTATGGGGCTGCACTGATCGTAGCGCAATAGTGTTTTATTTCTTCTGCACATTAAATTATTGCACTGGATATTTGCCCCATAATGAGGCTAAACCATACAAATGTATTAAATTATCGTTACTTTTTTGGGGTAATAATTATACAATACAAGCATGAAAAAACCTTACACCTCTCACCTGCTGCAGTGCGTCCTGTTGAGTAAACGCACACAGGGCAGACAAGGCTTGCCGCCACACTGCATGATGGGAGTCGGCGCAGGCGAGGTGCACGAGTTGATGTGGAGCATTCACGCTCATCAGCGCTCTTTCACCTCCTGTAATGGCAGCCATGCTCCCTAGGATTATGCAGTCTTGTTTTCGAATGACGGCATCAGAATCTGAGAGGAGAGAAACCGCAGGAGATGCTGCTCCCAAGGCGACTTTGAGCCACTCCTCCCCCACTATATAAGTACCTATAGAACTTAAAGGAGAGTAAGAGTTGGCCTTTATCTGTTGTCTGACACCCTCAACCATTACACTCATTCTTCCTCTGCCGGTTACTGCTAGAGCACTGATGGTTCTCCTTCTGCACTCACTCCCTTCCTGTAAATACTGGTCTCTCTTTGATGTGACTTCAGTCTCTCTCATCATGCCTAGCCACTTCACCACAGCTTTACAGGCACTCCTGCGTACGGAAGGCGCAGAATCAGATAAGCGGCTTAGCAAGTCTTTGAAGACTGCTGGTTTGATGGTCCAGTTGGGTCCACCATTTGATCTGGGAGAGGTCTGTCTCAAATCTGGCTTTAGGCAAGTCAAAAGGTTGCAGCCAGCTGCTCGGACTCCGTCATCATGGTGGCGTAGGGCAGCTCGGAGCATGACCGGGTCCACAGGCACAGCAAAGAGGGCCGGGCCAGGTGTGCAAGTCTGACAGAGCAGAGTCAGAAGCTGCACTGCACATCCAAACAGGGATTCGGTTTGCAGCAGCATGGAAAAGAGAGAACTTGCTATCCTAAATTCAGGCTGAGGAAACTGACCTTTGACCTCTGATGCTTTAGGACATCCCTTAATTGCAGAAGTGTGAGCTATGCAGTTCTTAGGCTGCTCTAAACTGTCAATAAACCAGCTCATGGTGCTCTTCTGCCGTGCTGTGAGATGGTCTGAGAAGCGTTTGTGAAACTCCAGGCTGTCTAGAATCTCCTCCACACCATCACTGTGTTGCTCTATACCGTCATGAAGGTGTTCCGTGCTGAGAATTTTTAGATCTTGCTTGAGCTTTGAATGAAAGCCTCTTTCCTGCATCTTCCCAGGCTTGTTTTTGGATAGCTGGGATTGCATGTTGGAAGGATCCCTCGTGTCCATACTTTTACTTATATTCCCTCTTATTATGTCTGTGATTCTCTTAGGGTGATCCCCATCAATTCTGCCCATTTCTAACTGTTTTTTATGTGGGGTGCCAATAAGTCTTGGCTGTTCTGCTGCACTCCCAGCTGGTTATGGTTATCTAGGGTTTGCTCTGATGGTGCACTCTGTGGAAGAAACCCAAAGTCTTGGACTGCTGTTATGAAGCTTGGAACAGCATACTTAGGGGAGGACAGGCAAAGACAGAGCAAGCGGACCAAGCGGAAGCTCTAAAAGAGCAGGGGATTGGAGTTGAATCACATGAAAAAGCACATACAGGTAGAAACATTTAAAGGAATTATATGTAACCCATATATACCTCACAAACCCTTGCTGTAAAATGGTGTATTTACTTGCCTGAACTAAGCCTTCCACTATATTCAGGCTTTGATACAAGTGGAGAATTGCCACCATTTTCTCCTGGGGCAGCTCCACAGCAAACGGAAAGCACAGTAGCTGGCAGCTCATCAGGGCTAGACTATTCATATCAGAGCCACCCCACAGGGGACCCCTTTTGAGTGGTGCTGCACTGCTAAGAATGAGAGCACAGAGGCGGGTCACAATTAACATGCCTAAAATTAAGTTCATCCTACCAGGAGAAGTAAAAAGTCTGGAGGGTAACTGACCTATCGGTAGTCAGTAGACGAATGAGGGTGCGAATAAGTTTTGTGTCATCATCATAAAACAGACAAAGGCAGTCATAAGGCTCATAGGAGAACGCAAACAGAGCAATAGATAAAAGGACAGAGAGACCTAGGAGGAGCAAAAATAACTGACTTGAATTAAAATCCAGTTCATGGTATATAGTACTGATCATTTTTCTATTATGAAATAAATATTTTTACATTTTACCATCAATTGAAAGAAAATCAGGTTTGGATTCTGCACTTTCTAGAATAGTGCTAACTTTTGTCCACAAGTGACACCAAACCTCCGAGTTCAGAAAATCATAGAGAACACTGCTTTCACTCTGCAATTGAAGGGAAAATCTGTTTATTATAATGTCGAATTTTAAAAATGTTTACTATTATAATAATTACATGATGAAATCTCAAAATATTCTGGGTGAAATTACCTCAGAGAGAAAATAAAGAATTAATGCCAGGACGCTGTCACACATGCCCCAGCCAGGAGGTAAAGGATAATGAGGCTAAGAGGGAGAAAACAAACACATCATGACTCCCAGGATTTATACAAATATCACAGCATAAATAAGCATGACCTTTAACATTATGGTAGAAATTCATGTCTGTACCTCTTCTGGTCCTGATAGTACATCCTCTAGAAGAGCCGTAAGTCTGTCCATGTGGATGTTAACATGCACACCGTAGTGAACAAACAGACTCAGGACTGCTGCTGCTTGTGGCTGGATGAGATAAAAACCCAGAAATGCACCGATCCATAATACTGTTGGTTAATTATTAATCAGATATCGGTATCAGTAATGAAAAAAGTTGAAAATGTTGCGCAAGACAGGGACTTACGGTCAGAGCGTTTGGGTCTGAATTTAGAAATAATGATATCAACAGCTGGCACAAATCCTCAGCTCTAGAGAGAGAAGTAATTATTTATAAGATAACAAATTAACAAGTTAATCTAATAACTCGTAACCATCTGTGCAAATAAAATGGCTCTGTAAAAATTTTTGTAGTATTTTTTTTGACAGCAATATTTTTTTACATTATTCCTGTACATCAATGCATGATTAAAAAAAAAAAATCTTAAATTTATATTTATTGTACTGATAATCAGTTAAGTTATAGAAGCAGAAGAAGAAAATAATTAGTATGGGTAGGTAACATCAGACCTCTTCTCCTTCATTTTCCAGTCAGGCTGGTTATCCCAAATCTGCAAAAGCACAGCCGTCAGCTCTCCTATCACCCTCTCGCTCCACAGCTTCTGCAGTCAGACCAAATTATGGGCAATTAGTCTCATTATTCAATAGTAATATTATTAATATAGTAATCACAACAGTATTTATCAGTGTAAACCAGTGACTTAATTACATCAGCCCCTTTTTGTAGAAAATGGTAAATCAATGATAAATGTAAATCTACTCATTAACATCATCACTGCTAAGAAAACTATAAATAAATCCAAATCCTGGATGAATAATAATTGTTCTAAAATCTGATCAGAAAAAAAAATGATAGGTTTGATAGGTTTACTTATTTACCAATTCTTTAAGAGAACTTGAAAAAGTTAAATGTCCGAAGTTAAATGATTGTTTCTTTTTTAATGGTCCTACAAAAATATATTTTTTTACTTTTATTGTGGTAAATGTTTCATGTATGATTTGTAATGCAAACCATTATTCTGAATGATGATGAATAACAGTGATTTATACTGCAATACATAACTTTATTTCTCTCATGTATTTTATTTCTGTAAACATCTTTGAGACAACACAGAAGAAAGAGTTGAATAATTTTCTGTATAATGAACATTTTTAATACAAAAAAAATTGCACCTCTTATTTAAGAAAAGCTAAAAGAACCAAATTTTTAGTTTCTAAGAATAAAGTTAGGACTGGGTGCAGACATACCATTATTTAACTACAGTAAAACTTAAGTCAAAAGAAATGCCTAACAAAAACATGATTAATGTGCATATATGTATTCATATACATATCTGATTTAAGTGCTGTGTTTTTTTAATAAACAAGACCACTATATTGTGTTCTGTTACCTCCATTACTTTAGGACTGCGAAGCATCACTTCAATCAGACTAAATAAAATGTGAAGCACGTCTATCTGCTCACCAATTCTCCTGGCCACAGCAGGGTCAGCGGTCAGGATAATGTTACTGAGAATCTTTAGGAGCTGAAGTATAGTGGAAGGCTCTTCCAACATTCCATTAAGGAGCTGTACAAAGAAAGAGGTGTTCAATTTACTTTATAATTCATTTAACAATGTGTGGGTTTCTATTTTGCCAATTACTACACATTCCTTTTTGCTTGAGGCAACTACAACTTGTCATGGGAGGAAAGCCACTCCTTCCCTGACTGCCGCACAGGCACGAAGCGGACAGCCTCGCGTCAACTGGAAGGCCCGTCACGATGGGGTGGAGCTGCCAACACAACCCCGGCCGGCGATTGGGGAGTCGGGTGGGAGAATTCCACCACGCGGTGGCCTGCTCTATCAACGGGCCTGCCGCCGTGGGGAGCAGGTGGATCTCGTGGTGGTGTCCAAGTCCAAGACCCAAACCTTAATGCACCTGGCCCACACCCATCCCCTCGGCGGCCACTTGGGGGCGCAAAACACTTTGGAGAAACTGAGGGATTGCTTTGTTTGTCCCGGAATGGACGCAGAGGTCCGGAGCTTCTGCCACCAATGCCCTCAGTGCCAGCGCACCACCCCACAGAGGCCCCCACCGGTGCCCCTTATCCCTCTGCCCATTATCGGTGTCCCCTTTGAGCGGGTCGGCATGGATCTCGTGGGGCCCCTTCCCAAGTCCGCCCGGGGCCACGAGTACATCCTGGTCATTCTGGACTACGCCACATGGTACCCCGAGACAGTGCCGCTGCGCAAAGCCACTTCCCGCAACATCGCCAGGGAGCTGGTACTCCTGTTCAGTCGTGTGGGGATCCCAAAGGACGTGCTGACCGACCAATGTACGCCTTTTGTATCTAAACTAATGTCTGATCTGTGTCGACTGTTACAGGTGAAACACCTTAACATGTCTGTCTACCACCCACAAACTGATGGGCTGGTCAAGTGATTCAACCAGACCCTCCAACAGATGATACGCCGGGTGGTAGACGAGGAAGGAAGGAATTGGGACCTCCTCCTTCCCTACGTGCTCTTCGCTGTCCGGGAGTGCCCCCAGGCATCCACAGGCTTCACCTTCTTTGAGCTCCTCTTTGGATGGCATCCTTGGGGACTGCTGGACGTGGCCTGAGAAGCATGGGAGACGCAACTGTCCCCATTCCGCTCGGTCATCGACTATGTGTTGGAAATGCAAGAGAAGATTGACCGGGTAACCCCGATAGTCCAGGAGCACATGTGGGCCGCTCAGGAAGAACAAAGGAGGGTGTACAACCGTCCTGCGCAGCCCCGGGAGTTCCAACCGGGGGATCGGGTTCTCCTACTACTGCGCAGTAGCTCCTGTAAGTTCCTGGCCCGGTGGCAAGGCCCGTACACAGTCCTCGAGTGCAGAGGCCCCATCAACTATTGCCTGCAGCAGCCCTGTAAGCGAGTCGAAGAGAAACTCTACCGTGTGAACCTGCTGAAGAAGTGGGTAGAACCGGCACCGGTAGTGTTGGCGTATGCGGCGCTGGACACAGATCACTGCAAGCGTACCTGGGTTGAATTAGGGGAGGAACTTACCCCCACACAAAAACAGGAGCTCACCGAGGTGGTGGACCAATTCTCTGACGTGTTTTCTGCCTCCCCAGGGATGACACAGCTGGTCCACCACGAGATTAAAACCCCTCCAGGTGTAGTGGTAAGACAGCAGCCCTACCGTGTCCCAGAGGCCCGGCGCAAAGCCATCGACAAAGAAGTCGGCCGAATGCTGCGGGACCAAATCATAGAGGAGTCCGGCAGCCCCTGGTCCAGCCCCATCGTCGTCGTCCCGAAGCCGGACGGGAGTATACGGCTTTGCAATGACTTCTGAAAGCTGAACCAGGTCTCCGAGTTTGATAGCTATCCCCTCCCCTGAGTGGACGAACTTGTGGAGCGACTGGGGAGGGCCCGGTTCATATCTACCCTGGACCTGACAAAAGGTTACTGGCAAGTCGCGTTAGCGCCGGACGCGAGACCAAAGACGGCCTTCAGCACGGCCACCGGTCACTGCCAGTACCGGGTTCTCCCCTTCGGGCTACACGGGGCGCCCGCAACGTTCCAGCGGCTGATGGACATCGTCCTGTGACCCCACCGTATGTTTGCAGCCGCCTACCTGGATGACGTACTCATCCACTCCTCCACTTGGTCGGACCACCTATTTCACCTGGGGCAGTTCCTGAAGGAACTCCGGAAGGCCGGGCTGACAGCCAACCCCAAGAAATGCCACCTAGGGCTGACCGAGGCACAGTACCAGGGATATCGTATTGGCCGGGGGATGCTGAAGCCACAGGCAAAGAAAATCGAAGCTGTAAAGGACTACCGTCGACCCACATCAAAGAAACAGGTACGTGCCTTCTTGGGGTTGGCAGGGTACTACCGGAGGTTCGTATCTAATTTCTCCTCTCTAGCTTCCCCCCTCTCAGATCTCACGAAGAAGGGCCAGCCGGACTGGGTGAAGTGGTCTACGGATGCGGAACGAACATTCCAGGCCTTAAAAGAAGCCCTCACCAGCGGCCCCGTGCTACGCAACCTGGACTTCACCCTCCCGTTCACCGTGCATACCAATGCCTCAGAGACCGGACTGGGCATGGTCCTTTCACCTGGTCCTCTACATTAGCAGGAAGTTATCCCAGGCTGAGAGGAGATATGCAGCCACAGAGAGAGAGGCCCTAGCTATCAAATGGGCCATCGAAGAACTACGGTATTACTTGGCCAGTTGGCACTTTGTCCTGGTGACCGACCACTCCCCACTTCAGTGGATGGCCATGGCCAAGGACACCAACGCCAGGGTAACCCGGTGGTTCCTGGCCCTACAAGACTTCGCGTTCCAGGTCCAGCACCGGGCGGGGGCCCAACACGGGAACGCCGATGGACTCTCACGACGAGATGCACTCTGGGGCCGCCACGCCGCGACAGAAGGTTCGGAGCTGAGGCGGGGGTACTGTTGCGACGGACCGACAGCAGCGCACATGGTAGGAAAGCCGCTCCTTCCCCGACTGCCGCGCAGGCACGAAGCGGACAGCCTCGCGTCAAGCCCGACGACAACTGGAGTTGATTGGGGAGTCGGGCGGGAGAATTCCACCACTCAGCAGACGGGGAAGAGTATAACAGGACACTCTTCTGCGTCTTTTGAGTAATAGCTCGCATGGCATGTACGCGTCGCTTCTCCTTAATCTTTCCGATATCCATACTTCGGCATTTCTTCATAATTGCTCTCTCTCTCTGTGTCCAGAAGGCTCGGGTGCAGACGAGGACGCAGCTTGGTGAGCTTGCACGCGGCGTTTACCGACAGCACGAGAAAGCCCTCACGCTTCAGGGAAGTCCCGACACGCCCTGGAGAGCACTGCCACGCCAGCCTCACACGAATCCTCACACACTCACACCCCCGTGCACCTCCTCACTTCCGACATCACCCGAGAAAGAAAAAATAAAGTTAATCCCCTTGATCACTGCATCCAACGACTCCTGCGTGTCTGTGCTCCGCCCCTCACGGGCTATTTCCCTACAAACTATAGCACAGTATTTACAGCAAAGGCCTTGATGGTAATTAAGCTTAACCAACAAGATTCTCATTTAATTGAAATACAAAGAATAATTTTGGTTTGCCTGTTCTTTGCATTTGAGGAGCTCGTTCTTCACTTTCTGATGGATGTGGGGATCCATAAGCACAGACATGTGATCTGTCACTTTAACCAACTGCTGCCACTCATCATCACTGTTAACATCTTGCTCCTGGGTGAAGTGCAGAGGGACATTTTAAGTAAGTGATGTGTTGTTTTGTTGTATAGTTTATTGCAGATCCATCAAACCTACTTACAAATATACAAGGTGATACACTCACTTGCCATTTTTAATAGAAACACCTGTACACTTATGCATTCATGCAATTATCCAAACAGGTGGCTGCGGCGCAATGCCTAAAATCATGCCGATACAGGTCAAGAGCTGACAGGAGTCGAACCTGATGTGGTCTTTTGTAGCTCATCTGCCTCAAGGTTTAGCATGCTGTGCGTTCTGAGATGCTTTTTTGCTCAGCACAGGTGTAAAGAGTGGTTATTTGAGTTGCTATCCGCTCAAACCAACCAGTCAGACCTCTTTCATCAATAAGGTGTTTCTGCCTGCAGACCTGGCACTAACTGGATGTTTAGTTTTTTTTGTTTTTCCTCACCATTCTGTGTAAATGCTACAGTCTGCTGTGTGTGAAAATCCCAGGAGATCAGCAGTTTCTGAAATACTTAAACCAGCCCATCTGGCACCAACAACTCTACCACGGTCAAAGTCACTGAGATCATGTTACCCTATTCTAATATTTGATATTAACATTAACTGAAGCCCTCTGACCTGTATCTGCATGATTTTATGCACTGCACTGCTGGCACATGATTGGCTGATTGGATAATTGGATGAACGAGCAGGTGTGCAGGTGTTCCTATTCAAGTATATTTGCTAAATGATTAAATATGATACCTTAAGGTATGTCTACATATACATGAGTTGTTCACATTTACTTATTTCAAGATGTAGGCTAGAAGGACCTCAAACAAATCAGGCTGCAATGCAGGGTCAGCCGCTGACATTATTCATAATATCCCATACAATACTGATAAACAATTAAATACTGAAACATTTAAATTAGCCTTAAAATGTTCACAATCATTGAAACCCTTATTTTCTTTTCTTCTGTAAAGTCTTTGAAAATGTAATAAATTCCACAATTACTAACATCACTGTCCATCCTAACAGGAGCCAAGCTGATGTGTCCAGGTCTGGAGCATCTCACCATCAGCCTCGGTCCCACCTCCACTGAAGGAAACTCTCTCTCATAGTCCCTGCTGATGGGGCCCTTACACTGCACCGAACTCACTCTGAGGGCGCCACAAAAAACCCACAATTCTGTGTATGAAGCATATTTTAACGTGATGCAGTTTTAGCCTTTCAATAATCCGTTAATATTTTGATTCTTCTTTTATAATCAAAAATGCATTTACAGTGTTTCTGGTGCAAGTTGCAATTTTTTTGAAGACATCTTTTTTTTCATGTTACATTCAAATTCGGAACACAAATACTACCTGGCAACACCAATGTCATTGGCTTGATGCTGATTGGCTGGTGGATGAGCTGAATTTCGACACACTATAAAGGTGCTGCCCAATGAATGGTTGCTGATGGGGGCTTCTCCAGCCGGGGCAGTTTTGGTGCGAGCCTGGTTGTTAACAAGCGCTTTCCCATTCCTTACCTGGGCCTGGACAATCAAAACACACCACTTCTGCTTAAAAGGTCTTCAGATCCAACACTCCTCACTGTTAGAATAAACTTTAGAGGAACTTGAAAGAGGATACTCATATTTTACTGGGTGACATGGAATCTTTTTGTGATTTTTTTCTGTTTTGATTTCTGTAATGTGACACCACTATCAAAGAGACCATGACCTCAGTGTGTTTTCTGAAATGTAAATAAATAAATAAAATGGTAAAGTTTCCAAAAATTCTATAAATACTCTGTCATATATTATATGCAATAATTTATTAGAAATTATTGCAGGCATTCTAAAATTTTAAATACTTTTAATGCCCCGTCAAATGAAATTTAAAACCTAATTCTTGTTTATGTGGCTCAAAAAACAAGAAAAAAATTATACAAATTTTCTTCCATAGAGGTCACTTCATGAAAGACAGTGAGGTTTTGAATAGTCAGTGACACCATTAAGAGTATTTTAGTTGAATTTGTCATTTCCTCAAATCGACGACTGTCTAGCCAACGTTAGCATCAGTTTAGTACAAGCACTTGCATCACGCGACTGACTCTGTATTATCCAGTATGCATGAGAGGAGTAGAGTTTGTTTATAAAATTATTCAATTGTATTTTATAAAAATAAACAAATAACATGACAACATAAGTAAGAATTGCATAAAATAATTTACAGTAGTAGGCTTAGGGACTTTAATAAAAAAATAAATAAAAAAAATCAGATGAATTTAGATTTTAAGGACCTGTGGTCATGCTAAATTGGATATTCATATGATCACAAACCACAACTATGAGACTCTAAAATGATAATTTATTTTTCCATTTCATAACAGCATTACACTCATTATATTCTCTGTAGTGAACTTGTGTGGTGCATGAACTCACCTGTCTATTTTTCTGTTTTTTGTCTTGCATGTCTCTGGTTTTGTGCAGTACTTTGCCCTTTCCATTGCGAGGTGCAGTTTTTTTTGCCACCTGCTGCTGCTTCATGGCTTTGACGTCTGGACTGGGTGTTATCGTCAGGGGGCTCGTCAAACCCTCGTCTGGTAAAACTGGCCAAAAACAACAATGCAATATATTACACATCTATTACAGCATTTCACATACAATCCTGTAGTGTATGTTAAGAAACTCATCTTAATTTTTGAGAGTAGTCTTAAAAGCTTATAAACCATAAAGTACCATGAAATGCTCTTACCTATGACTCCATCTGCAACAAAAGGATGGTGAAGCAGGCCAGGCCAGGCCAGGTCAGCCTCTTCTGAGGGTCTTTATTTAACAGACCCTTCAGAAAACTCTGTCAAACATTAAGAGATTGAGAATACACCCTGGATGTCAAGCCAGTCCATCATAGGGACCTCATACACGCTCAAACTCATTCAAACCTGGGAACAATATAGAAAAGCCTATTTAATGTAGATTATTAAAATGATAAAGTGCAATAAAGATGATGACTATTTTATAAGTCTTTTATTAAATCAGTGTTTTCCTTTTGTATTGTAGCTTGGTTTGGCAAGCTTACATTGACAAACAGGAATAGGTTGAATAGTCTTGTTAAGGTGGCAGGTGTCACGAATCGTGACGGAGCAGAGATAGGGCGGATGCAAGTGCAGGCTGAACAGTTGTTTATTTGAAAGAGGGACAGGCAGACAAATCCAAAACGTGATCCAAAACGTAATCCATAAACATGCAAGAGGTCAGGCGATTGGCAAACAGGCATACACGGGGCAAGGCAGGAATCTAGGTCGTGGTCACGGAAAACAGGATCGATAAACAAAACAAGAAACGAACTATGACGAGGGACTGGAAGCGGATAATCCAGCGCGAACTAACTCTAAACATGGACCGTGACTATGACACGAGCTAAACTAACTCTAAACATGGACCGTGACTAGGACACGAGCTAAACTAACTCTAAACATGGACCGTGACTATAACACGAGCTAAACTAACTCTAAACATGGACCGTGACTAAGACTACGATACGACCTAAACTAATTCTAAAGTATTACTTTTCCGCGTTGTGTGCTGGGAGGCGCGCGGTGTATATGCGGACATGATCAGCGTCTAAACCGCTAGCAACTGAGAGCAATTCAGACCCACGTGAAATCCCAGCCAATGACAGAACAGGGAGGAGACATGACAGAAACATAAACAAAACACACGTGTCCAGATGTCATTACAGTCAACAACGGAAAAGTAGGTGCTCGCGCATTAGCGCTTAGAGCACGCTGCTTCAAGGGGGAATCGTGACAGCAGGAAGAATTATAGGGGTAAGTCAAAACCAGCCTACTGATTGTTAATTACAGACAGGTTTTGAATAAGGCACATTCAGTTTTAAGAAATTTAGATCATCCTTTATATAAAGAATTTCAATTGTTGCCTTCTGCGCATCGTTTTAGAGTGCTGTGTGGAAGAACAAAACGATTTAAGGTTTTTTTGTTTGTTTCGATGGCTGTTGGTTTAATAAACTCTTCATAGGTAGATTTCCGAAATGAATTATGATTTGTGCGATGTACATTATATATTGTCTGTATGTCTGTTACCTTTTGCGGCAAAACTAGTTTCCTCTAAGGGGAACAATAAAAAGTAAACAAACAAAACTATTTTGTTCCTTATTTGTCTGAGTAGATTTCAGTACTGGCCACAATCATCATCATCATAATCATTATTATTGCAGTCATTATTGTGCAGCTCCAGACACTGTTACTAATGATTCACAGTGTTGTCTAAATGTATGTTTATCCCCACCCATATTTAAATACTTATAAAATACACTGAGAGAGAATGTTTGTGTTGTTGTGAAACTCCGTACCATGCAGTCCTGGCTCATATTCTCTGGCCATTTTATCAGGTCCTTGATGATCAGCTGCACGAGCTGAAAGATGGAGTTGGTGGAGAACGACGGTTCCCCCGTGTGGAGCTCATAGAGGATGCAGCCCAAAGACCAGAGGTCAGCTGTGTGGTCATAGGGTTTCTTTTTCACCAGCTCCGGAGACATGTATAGAGGAGTCCCCTTAATGGAGGTCAACACCAATGTGGACACACTCAAGGAGGGTAAGATGAGAGATGTGCTGAACAGTTGAGTGTGTCCAACCAGTAAGAAATCTAGTCAAATGAATTTTAAATCCAGAATTATTTTTCATCTGATTCTTAAGGGGAAAAAAGTCTTAGAAAGAACTTAAAAAACTAAAAATAAAAAATTACCAGCAATGCGACAAAAAAAATAAATAAATAAATAAAAAATCCAATAATTGGCAACATTAAAAAAAAAATCTTAAACTGTTTAAAGTATCTAGACATTTATAGTATGGTTGCTACTTTACATAGTAAATGTATGGTTGCTACACCTTGTGCAGTACAAACCCAAAGTCACAGAGCTTCACCACACCCCCTTTGCCCAGAAGGATGTTCTGGGGTTTCATGTCGCGGTGCAATATACGATGGGAGTGCAAGTAATACAGGGCAGATACTAGCTGGCAAGCTATCTCGCGCACCTACACACAGCAAAACAATGAATGTAAGAAAGATGGCTATTCGCAGAAACCAGGTGTCTGTTTCAGTTGAGCTGGCTGTCATCCATGTGTACTGTATTGCAACTCTGACATATCGGAACTAACTTCACCAGTGATTAGCTGCTTCCATCCAAATGTTTTGCAAAATTGTAAAGGAAATTTAAAAAATGTCAGCAATTGTTACCAGCAAATTTTTTGAAGAGGGCGCAACAAAATGATGTAATGAAATGACAACAACTGGAGCATGTGCCTGATTCATCATCTATTTGTCAAGTATCAATATTTATAGCATATACTCTTAATGCAGTGGTTCTCAAAGTAGGGTCTGTGCAGCATATCCATGGGTTGTGTAATTTGTCATCTTTTACATTGACAGAAATCCCCTCATCTTTATCCAAATAATTTATTATTGAGTTCTCTATATTTATTAGCCTGTTTGACTGGTCCTTTGAATTGACTGTTTAATCCAAATTTCAGTAACTCCAAACAAGTTGGGATTTAATTGCGTTCTCTCAGTGGAAAGTTCAGAAATAATAAATAAAAAAAAATAAAATAAAAAAAAAGCTCTATGGCTTCCAAAAACAGCAAACAATGTTATTGCACACATTTAAGAAATGAGCCTAATATTTTAATTAGATTGCTTTCAGAGGGGATCTGTGAGATTTTAGAGCTGCAAATAAATTGAGAGCAAATGTTTTTTTTTGTTACAATATCTGTATTACCATTCAGATTTTTATACATAAATACATAAAAAGAGTCAAGCCTCACAATAGAGATCAGAAATGTGGATTATTATCTGTGACAGTATCCCTTATGTACCTGGCTCTCAGGTAAACTTCCATCATACTCCAGGATTTTAAACAATTCGCCTTCAGCGTACTTGGTCACCACTACCACCTGCAAGGGGAAGACAAATGACCTTGTTATAGTGGAAATTAAAAATGCGATTACAGTTTTATGGGTTTCCTATTTTATTTTCTGAGTCTCCCAGAAAGGCAGATGTGAAACCTGGCCTGTGAAGCCTGTCTATGCACAATAAACCCTGTTATTAGGTCTGTTATTAAGTAAGAAGATTTTTTTGCAATATAATTAGACAAATGACCTCCGGGTGCTAAAGAGATTTTTTTTTTTGCTGCAACGTCTGAATATATGATTACGTTTTGCCTAACAGTGTCTTTTACCAAGAGATTTGAACGGGAAAACTGGAAACACTGGCAGCAATTTTCGTTTGAGCCATTGCACTGGATTCTCCGCCAAAAAGCTATAGCACATGTATAATGTAAAATGCACAATCAACAACCACCTAAAGAGCATTTAACATATTACCTCCAGCTGTGTCTCAAAACTGTCCAAAAGCAGAACTATGTTTGGATGCTTGAGCCCTCGCATGATCTCAATCTCTCTCTTCAGGCTCCGCAGCTCTTTTGCAGAGCGACCAACTTTGGGGATGAACTTCAACGCCACAACCTGGGGGAAGGAAAAATAATCACCGGCCAATTTTGCCTTTAAAAATGACCAGTGTCTCTTATTTATAAATATATATTGATATTTTATATAGTGATAGCTGTTAGCACAAACCTGGCCGCTAAACTTTCGACGACCTTTGTACACTCGGCCAAACGAGCCTTTGCCTATCATCTCAAAAACATGGTACTGCTCCATCATAGACAGACTGGAGTTCTAGAAGATCAATGAACACCTTCCGACCAATCAGATTCGATCATTCAGAAGTTAACTCTCAATTAAGTTACTTTGGCAGGTTCAGAAGGAAAGAAGGAATTTCAATAACATCCTCATTTGGACATTTTACAGTATAACATAATTGAGTTTACACACAACTCCAAAGACAGTGAACTTAAATAAATTGATATTAACGAGCGGTTAGCTAGTCTCAGGTAAAAAAAAAAAAAAAAAACCCAGGTTAGCCGGTTAACAGTTAGTTAGCTAGTGTGAGGGAAATTACCAATTTTTACTTTGTAATAATTTTGTTCTTGTTCTGTTCATGTTCATCTGAGGATAAGGCCTAAGAAGGCCATGTCATGTCACTGAGATCAGTACAGAATGTTTATCTGCTATACAGAGACACAAATATGTTTTTCTGTTCAAGGTTCTTCTGCACTTCTTCTAAGACCCTAAAACTGCCTCAAACTGCTTCTTATCGGTACACAGAATTATGTCATGCTCTGCGTTTCATTTATATAGTAGTGGTTCAGTACAAGAGCTTCAGATCACTCTCATTATTCTATCCTGCTTTATTCTATCCTGTATTAACCATCTTTCTGTAATAAATCTTTTTACTTTCAGAGGACAAGTCTGAGAGTGTTGTCTAATTTACACGACAATTTGGTGTCTCCTGGCTGGGCTGCGCGAGTCTTTCAGCTTTTCTGGGCAACAAGCAAACTGGAGGATGCTCGTAGAAAAGTTTCTCCCTGAAGTCCGTGTTGACATGCGGGTGGTTTGCCGTTTGATGTGCAGAGCGGAAGACCGATGCAGCCTTACCACTGACTGGTAGGAATCATCAAGAATTTAGAATTAGAATTAGAATTTTATGAAGTCATTGTGTATTGCTGTCTGTATGGAAGGTAGTCAATGACTGCGTTTACATGGACAACAATAATCCACTCTTAATCTAATTAAGACCATAATTTGATTAAGAAACTACCATGTAAACAGCAACCTTAATCTAATTATGGTCATAATCTAATTAAGCTCTAATCAAATTAAGACAGGTGGATTACTCCTGTTTTAATCGTATTGTGGACGTGCATTACAGACATGTAAACACCTTAATCACATTATGAACATCGTGTGAGCGTTTTCACCGCATTTTGCGACAGGACACGATCACACACGGCAGTTTTACGTTTTACGGCGAACAAGAGAGTTCGGCTGTGTCCCAAAGTGCATACTTGCCTACTATAGACCTGTAGTGGGGGAAAATACATGCATCTCGGCTACTATACAGTAGGTAAGTATGCGATTTGAGACGCAGCCCACGGCTTCAAGCAGTCGTCTATTTGCACTTATAACATGACTAATAATTAACTGCACTTGAAGCATTCGTAAAAAAATTAAATAAAAACACCCAAAACTGTATACAGTACCATAACGAAGACGAACTGTATGTTGATACGTGAAATTCTGGAGGGACGTCGGACAGCGTGGCGTGGTGACGTAATGACGCGGGCTCTTAATCTAATTATGATCAATAACATGTAAAACGGGTACATGACAGGAGTATTCTAAAAGCGACTCATGTAAACACCTTAATCACATTATTACCTTACATAGATTAAGGTCAATAATTAGATTATTGCTGTCCATGTAAACGTAGTCAATGATATAAGAAATGCGTGTATTACATTGAGAGAAGTATTACATGGAGCAATTTCTTATAAGAAGTTCGTGTATGGAAGGATAATAGTGCCAATTGTCCCCAAGGCAAAATGGCATGTTGAATTACATAAACTGAATAAAAACTTATCACAATAACAATACTTGAATTTTTCTGCCCAGCAATTTGACACAAATCGGAAAAAAAACAAAACGCCGCAATATCAGTGCTTGAATTAGTTTCCTCTGCAATTCATTGGGTTTGTATATTTTGATTGAAAACAAAATTCCAGCATTCAAAATTCAATGCACACATTCACCTTCATAAAATACGGTTCCAAAATATTCAGTTTTTAAAATACCATCTTCATTATTCGTCAGGTAATATTTCAACACATTATTTTTCAACCTCACAAATTCAGGCTGAAAAAATTCAGGTCTTCACATCCGGGTCTCACAGGAAGAGCAATGGATTGCCGATACTATTATTACACGCTGCTCAGAACCGGCTAAATGGTTGTGGTTGTGGTGTGGATTGGGCCGATAGTGAAACAGAAGATGAACCAAGGGGTAAGTTAAGCTATTCTTTATTTATCAACAGCGCAGTGGGATATTTTACTATACTGTTCAATTACTTTTCATTTATCCTTTCAGAAAAATGGCAGTCATTCATTGTAGCAAAATTATGTTCGCTTTTTGTGACTAGCTAGCTAACGTTAGCTAACGATGTTATATTTTGAACACCTGCACGAAGTCAATGGCTTCTCTAACTACACACTTACTAGCTAGCTTTGCTGGTAGTCCTTAGGGACATGCTGAGTCTGTAGCTTCCATGCGTGGAAATGTCAAGGTATCACACTACCTTAAAAGTACATTGAAAGCCCCAGTTTCCAGGCTAGTTTATGGAGTTCAATAGCCCAAATTCATTAAGGTTGCCTGCTAACTATGGCAGTGATTGACGTCTTCTCCCACACGTAGTTAAATGTAGCCTAACATTATTATAAAATTGTAAATTATTAATAATAAGTCTAAAAAACAGCCTATCTAATTGAACAAGGAAAATAAACATAAAATATAGGTGCAAGCTGCAGTTATCGGGGTTCAAGCCATTTAGGACCCTTAAAGACGTTAAAATATATTACTTAATATTGTGCAATCCTATAAGGAATGACAAGAAACAACATGTTTAGTCCAGGTCTCCCCTTTATAACATCATTTCCCGATCTCACTGTAATCATAATGTGACAATATAATTGCAAACCCTGATACCTCAAATCAACAAATGAAGTGATAAACCTTGACAAAATGTGATTGGTAATGTCATTATAATGAGTTTATGGCATCAGAGGACCACTCTCTGGCTTATTCTGCTCAATAATAGTTATGTAGGTATGAGAAAATACTTCTATTAAGCAGTCAATTTTGCTGATTATTTCCTTCGCTTTTTCTTGTTTTCACAGTATTCTGAAGATTCTAAACATGCAGCAGATCGGCCGTCATTACTACAACCCTGAGGACCCCCTGAACATCCCTCAGCACAGGGGCTTGCTCTTTGTGTGTGTGTGTGTGTGTGTGTGTGTGTGTGTGTGTGTGAGAAGCGAGGTAGATCTACTAGGAGAAGTTAAATACGTTACGTAACCGGTGCGTGTTTCTGTAGTTAGCTAGCACAATCGAAATGGGTGAGATGATATTCATACTAATTCATAATTAATCACAATGCACATCTAAGAAATAATTCTGACCAACTACAGTGTTACTTACAATTAGCTGATTACAAGTGTTATACGCTATGCGTAACAACCGGGCCAAACTAAGAGCATCTGAAAGGAAATGGCGTAAATCTAACAATCCAACTGACCTAACCAATTACCAGACACTTCTCTCCTCTTTTTCCAATAGCATCTCCTTTGCTAAAGCCACATACTACCAAGAGTAGATTGGCAGTTCTCCCAACACCCGCACTCTCTTCAAAACCTTTTCCTCTCTCCTCTGTCCCCCTCCTCCCCCTTCCCTTACCTCTCTCACTGCAGATGACTTTGCCCCTTTCTTTTCCAACAAGGTTACATCAATCAGGAACCAGTTCTCAACCCCAGACATGCATAGACCGGCTCCTCCTCCATGTAACTCCCAACTTTCTTCCTTCTCTCCCCTCTCAGGGACTGATGTCTCTAAACTCCTCTCTAGGCGTCCCACAACCTGTCCTCTTGACCCTATCCCTTCTCACCTTCTTCAGTCCATCTCTCCCACACTATTACCTGCACTCACACACATCTTTAACACATCCCTCTCTATGCAGGAAATTTTCGTCTTCTTCGGCCTGCCCTGGCCCTGCTAGCTCAATCACTTTTAACACTTCTATACTTTATTAACCAATCTGACTTATACTTTAAAGAAATAACTTTACCAAAACTCTCGGAGACTGGATACAGATAAGGCAGGTTTATTCAGCAAGTTACCAAACAAACCAGTATTGCTGGACCAGGGATACGTGCTTGACCCGTAGGTGGCAAGTATCAAAGTACAATCCTTTACAGTTGTCTTATATACAATTAAAGCATGCATGTACCTTTAGGGAGGACCCTCTTATCTCAACTTGCACCTTTTCACTGTGTTGGCCCTCAAGTTTTTTCTACTATTACTTTTGCCTCCATCTGTTCTCGTGCGTCATTAGCCAACATCGGTTTTTCTTCATTATTTATTACTTTTGGGAGGCTTCTTCCTTATCTCCTTCAACCTAAAGCATCTGCATCTCTTGTTTTTGCTGAACCATGGGTGAGTACAAACTGTTCTCTATCCATCCTCCTTGTTGTTTTCCCTGCCCAGCCCCATGTATGTTTTATGTATGTTTAAGTATTCTTTAATATCCGTAATTTCTAGACGGACGATCTAATCCCATCAACCCTGGGCCTTCTAAACAACACCCTGGATCATCTTTTAAGAGGAAGACGGCAATAGTTCCTACACAGACCCAATTTTACCGGACCCCTTCTCAAACGGCATAAAGTGGACTCTGGCACTCAGACACATTTAACCGTGCTGCCTTTACGGAAAGAGAGAACGGAGGCATCTACTCAAACTTCTATCTCAGTACCCCTGATGAAGAAAAGATATTCAGATGCGGCTATCCAGATGAACTATACGATGTCTTGTGGCACACAAACACCCCCGATTTCTACCGCGTCTAAAGGCCCTCAGGCTTCTCAACTTCCTTGGGCTGTAAACAGGAAAACCATTCATCCCCCGATTTCTCGTGTAAAACCTCTGTTAAAAAATAATTCTTTTATATGTGTTAATTAAACTGCATAAAGTTTCTTAAACTCTTCTCTGTGTTCATGAGTGTCTGTGGGCGTGTCTTTTGTACACATGCAGGACTCTTCTTATCTATTTCTGCAGGCTCACCTTGCTGCCGCCCCCTTATTCTTGCTCTACGTACAAGAGGTCTTTTTCTCCCTTTTCTTAGTGACTCTATTTTATATTTTAATCTAATATAATTTCCCAACATGAACTGGCACATACCCTACCACATTTAAGCAGGCCCGGGTTACCCCACTGCTTAAAGAAACCATCACTTAACCCTGCTGTAGTTGACAACTACAGACCTGTTTCCCTCCTCCCTTTTCTTTCCAAAATTCTTGAAAGAGCCGTTTTTTAATCAACTCTCCAATTTTCTCACACAGAACAACTTTCTGGACACCAAGCAGGGTTAGGGTTAGGGGTTAGGGTTAGGGAGTTAGGGTCAGGGGGGTTAGGGTTAGGGTTAGGATTAGGGTTAGGGGTTAGGTTTTTGAATTATTTATTTCTTACTTAAAGTCCCCTGATTCAGGTTAAATGTGCACTGGCACATCTCCATCTTCCTTCTCTTTTGTCGTTTATAATATTCTCAGTGTTTTATTCTGTCTTTTGTGTATGAGGAATGAACTGTGTATTTATCAAAAAATGGATTATTTGGTTTTTAGTGGCCTATATGTCTATCCTTTTCTGATCAAAAGTCAGACTATTCAGGGTTAGGGTGAGGCTTAGGCTCAGGAATGAAATTTAAAAATGAGCAGATTGTTAGGCTTAGGGTTGGGGTCAGGCATGGGGTTCAAAGGTTAGGGTTAGGGTCAGTGGTGGAGTTCCAAGGTTATGGTTAGGGTTGGGGTTAGGGTCAGCGATGGGGTTCAAAAGGTTGGGTTTAGGGTTTGGGTTGGGGTCAGGCATAGGGTTCAAAGGTTAGGGTTAGGGTCTAGTGGTGGGGTTCCAAGGTTATGGTTAGGGTTGGGGTTAAGGTCAGCGATGGGGTTCAAAGGTTAGGTTTAGGGTTCGGGTTGGGGTCAGGCCTAGGGTTAGGGTTGGGGTTATGGTTAGCGGTTAGGGCTAGGGTTAGGGTTTCGGGTTAGGGTTAGGGTTGGGGTTTGGGTTAGCAGTTAGGGTTAGGGTTAGCGGTTAGGGTTGGGGTTTGGGTTAGCGGTTAGGGTTAGGGGGTTAGGGTTAGGTTTTAGGGTTAGGGTTAGGGGGGTTAGGGTTAGGGTTGGGGTTAGGGTTAGCGGTCAGGGTTGGGGGTTAGGGTTAGGTTTTAGGGTTAAGGTTAAGGTTAGGGTTAGGTTTTAGGGTTAAGGTTAGGGTTAGGTTTTAGGGTTAAGGTTAAGGTTAGGGTTAGGTTTTAGGGTTAAGGTTAGGGTTAGGTTTTAGGGTTAGGGTTAAGGTTAGGGTTAGGTTTTAGGGTTAGGGTTAGGTTTTAGGGTTAAGGTTAGGTTTTAGGGTTAAGGTTAAGGTTAGGTTTTTAGGGTTAAGGTTAAGGTTAGGGTTAGGTTTTAGGGTTAGGGTTAGGTTTTAGGTTTTAGGGTTAAGGTTAGGTTTTAGGGTTAAGGTTAAGGTTAGGGTTAGGTTTTAGGGTTGGGGTTAGGTTTTAGGGTTAGGGTTAGGTTTTAGGGTTAAGGTTAGGGTTAGGTTTAGGGTTAGGTTTTAGGGTTAGGATTAGGGTTAGGTTTTAGGGTTAAGGTTAGGTTTTAGGGTTAAGGTTAGGGTTAGGTTTTAGGGTTGAGGTTAAGGTTAGGGTTAGTGCTTTTAGGAGGGTGGGCGCTAACCCGTGTGCACAGGCCATCTATGTCGTTTGCTCGAATGGATTCACTTCACATTGAGGCCTTGGGGATGTATAGTACCTAATTTCCTAATCCAGATCTTTTCTGCTCTTTTTCTCTGGAGCACAGACCACAACGGGTTGGCCTGCAGGACCGTGACGCTGAATGAGTCCCATCCGTGCTCCAGAAAGTGTTGGACCAGGTAGGTATTCTTTTCTTTTCCTTTCAGGATGTTGTGTTTGTGTTGGGTCATTCTGACCAGAATGGTGTTTCCCGTCTCACCCACGTATTGTGTGCAACACTTTTTGCAGGTGATTAGGTACACCGCATTTTTAGTGTGTACGGTGCCCGATCGGTGAGTAGGGAAGACTTCCTTCGTGCTTCTGTTTAGGACGTATTCTCTTTGGAAAAGATATTGCCCGTGATGCTTGGGTTTAGCATCGTGGAGGGCCCGAACTTTAGCTCTGATCAAATAGTCATGCAGATTTTTGTTCTTCCGGAACGCTGCAATGACCTTGTGGTTTTTGAATATCTGTGTCTGTCCCAACAGGTTTTGGAAGTTGGACCTAACCCCCCTGGTCAGTTTCACCGCGGCGGACGAGTACGTCAGGACAAAGGGCACGACGGTGCCCTCCGTCTGCGTCCCTTTGGTCAGGTACGATTTCAAGATTTTTCTGAGGAACGACCTGCTGTATCCTCGCTGTTTGAGTGCTCCGAAGAGGATTCGTGTCGCTTCTCTGAAGTCTCGTTCCTGGGTGCATATGCGGCTGAACCTGAGGAGTTGCGACTTGACTAGGCCGGAATAGGTGTGTCTGGGGTGGAAGCTCCTTTTATGCAATAGGGCATGCGTGTCGGTCTCCTTGAAGAAGACTTTAATGTCCAGTTTGTGTGACGAATTAAAGTCAGGGCCTTTGTACGTAGTGGTGTCTAGAAAGTCCACCGACTCATAACTAATAGTGGATTTAAGTGTAATGGACGGATTGTGGTTATTTAAAGAGGCCTCGAAATCCCTGAACTCATCCTCAGAGTGGGTCCACACTCCCCAGATATCATCCAGATATCTGAAGTAGTGCAGGGGCCTTCTGTGGCATTCGGCCAAAGCCGAAGCCTCCCAATCTGCCATGAAGATGTTGGCGTAGGCCGGGGCGAACTTCTTGCCCATCGCCGTGCCTTTAATTTGTAGGAAAAATTCCCCGTTGAACTCAAAGTCATTTCTGTTTAGATTAATGTCTAAAAGACGGATGAGTTCCTCGTCAGGCCTAGAGGCGTCCGGGTGTTTTTTAAGTATGTTTTTTATCGCCTGAATTCCATCTCTGATGTCGATATTTGTGTAAAGGCTATCTATGTCCATGGTGAAAATGATGGCTTTCGGCGGGATTTTTAGTCCTTTCACCTTGTGTACAAAATCGTACGTATCCTTAATGTAACTGGGGTGGCCCATAGAAAGGGGATTTAGATAATAATCAAGGAATTCGGCCGTGTAGTAGGTCTCGCTACCACAGTCTGAGACTATGGGTCTTCCTGGGGGAATTTCATAGGGCCTGCTCCATTTTGCTCGGTCCTTATGTATTTTCGGGAGCATGTAAAACCGACTGCTCCTCGGTTCTAAATTCCCCAGTAGGTAGGATTTTTGTTTCGCGTTAATGTATTTTTTTGTGTAAAGACTTTGTGTTATTTCTTTTACCATCGGTATGGTGTCTAGGTATATCGGTTCTTTCAATTTCCTATAATATTTAGGGTCATTTAATTGTTTGTACCCCTCCCATAAATATTGTTCCCGATCCATAATGACTATGGCACTCCCTTTGTCTGCCGGTTTTAGAATGATCTGTTTGTTACTCTGCAGTTCCCTGAGAGCATCAATCTCCCCCGGAGTGAGGTTCGGTTCTTCTCGGGGTGGCCTGAAATGATTTTTAAAAGGTTTTAGGTCCGTCTCAAATAGATTGAGAAGTTCTGCGGGTAGTTTATCTGTCGGCGGGGTCCAATCAGATTTAGGTGTGAACGGAGGTGGTTCTTTTTGTGTGTCATTATGGAAATAGGCCGCTAATTTTAGTCTTCTGTGGTATTGCTGTAGGTCGAATCGTGTTTGTATCACCTGTCGCTTCATGCCCGTTGTGCCCGATGGGATAAATGTTAGGCCTTTATTAAGGAGGCTAAGTTGACAGGGAGTGATGTGGAATTTTTTTGATAGGACGATGACACTTCTATTCCCCTCCTGTTTATGCAGGCTTATGGGGAGATTTAATTTAAATACTGCAGCCAGTGCTGGAGCATGCTACCGGCCGTGTCTGCCGTCCAATGAATCCGGTCACCTTTGGTTTGAAATTCCGAGCTGGGAAGGGCCGGAATGTGTCTGAGGTTTCTCGTGATGTAGGCGTTTAGGGTATCGAGATGTATTTGTTCGTTGGGCGGGAGCTCAGGAGAAAAATTCACCACCGGCACCCAGATTTCCGCCCGAGGGAATTTTTCTTTGGCCGTTCTCAATAGCCCTTGAAGCCCCTTGATGGCCGTTTCGTTGACGTTATTGGTTCTGCCATTTATGCCCAACGAAAAAATGACGTGTTCTGTGTCAGTAGAGACTGTGTTTTTGTCAAGCATCTGTTTTATATGTGCAAATTTGGCCCCCGGATAGCTCTCTATCTGTAGGTCGGGGTTCTTAAAAGGTGGCATCCTGGACAGATTGGAGTCCCCGATAATGAGGAATTTTCTCCGTGCCGTCAGTGTCCATTGAGATTTTCTCTTTGTCGCTATGTGTCTGCTAGGCCTGTCTCCCAGCCCGTCGCAGTGTAACGCGGGAGATGCGCCGGGCCCTAAGCTTAAGCGGGCCTGTGTGGCTGTTTTGAGGCTAGTGATTTTGTTAGGGCTCGAAATCGCCTCAGGTGGAGTGACCTTCTCTCGTTCGCACTCCCCTAGGTCCTCGAAGCAGATGAGATCATCCTCCTCCTGTCTGACACAGGGGTTAGGACGTCGCCGAGGACCGCGTTGTGCTTTTGGGGAGGAAAGGAGATGAAGGGAAGTGTCTAAATCGCTGTCCGGTTCCTCCTCTCTAAGGGGGGACCACTCATGCAGCGGGTCAGTCATAGTGGACGCCGTAACGGATCTTACAGGTGGGGATTGTAGTCCCGTTCCTGTGTGTATCAGTGCCTGCACTGTGACTGCTCTAACCGGTGTGTTTTGTGTCTGGGGAGGGGAAGGAGGGGGATTCTGGGTATCCGTTTCCCCTTCCCTCTGAACCGGATCGGTGGGAACGGGCACCGTTTGCCACGTCTCTCGTACCAGCCCTTGAGCCTCTTGCAAAGTTTTGTCCTTGAGTCTTTTACCAATACCCCGTTTTGCCCACACGATGGCAGTGTTGAGACATTTTTCCCAATCCCTAGAGGAGAGGTGCTGCAGCTTAGCCATTTCTGCCCCTAATGCATCTTCATAATGATTTTTAAGAATTAGCATTGTGGTGTATGCCCAATTTTTTGCATTACCCTCAATCAGGGAGTATGTCGTGGCATTTGGCAATGCAGGTTTGATGATCTCTGACAGGTGTTTTTCAATTTTGTTAATGGACGGAGGCTGTTCATGGCTAACGTTGTTTTTGTGGTGTATTAATTTGATAATTTTAAAAAGGAGACGGGTTTTGGTGACAAACTCCGGGTCATCAGAGCGCTCGGGCTTCGTGTTCCGTTTGGGATATGTGTTTTTGTCCCTGGGAAACCAGCGCGCCGTGCCCACTCCGTTCTGTTCCCGGTGGCGTGCTTGCTTTGTAATAGCTTTTGGCCGAGGCATAAATGTTACGGGCCCTGAGAGGGCCCGGGTTTCAAAAAATTGCGGTCTGTCGGACCGTTGCTGGAGTTGACCGCGGTGGGTCGGTGCTACTCTCCTGTGGCCACCGTATTTGACTATGTCCGCATAGGAGAGCATTCTCCCTCCCTGTTCATCCCACGTGGTTCGGTAGCCACCGTGTTTGACAGTGTTCCCATGGAGGGGTGCTCTCTCTACCCGTGTATGTTGTATAGGATTGTGATAAGTGCGGGGCATGGGCCAAACATTGCCCTGGACGGTGCGTTTGCGTCCGCGCGTGACGACTGTCCAGTCGTCCCTTTCTGGCCAAACCATGTTTTGGCAATGTTATTGTAGTTTACTGAACTCAGGTAAATATAACTTTCTGAAACCTTTTCTGTGTCTTATTATCAATTTTTCAGTGTATTGAATGAATGTGGATTTTTACTAATATCAAATTTGAACGTTTTTATCTTTTCTAGGTGTTGGAGAAAAAAAAGGTAGTGTATGGTATGTATAAATGTGCTATTTTGAGTACTAAGGTATTTTAGAGTATTTTTGGATTTAAGTTTTAGGTATTATAAGTAGTGTTCGGTTCGTATCAGTGTAGTTTCTTTTAAGAAAAGAAGATAGGGTGTATTTTCAATAAAATAATGAATGTAAGTAAAGGGAATCCTTTCCTTAAACTTTAATTCAGGTACAGTTAACAAAATAGAAGAATAAATCAGCTGTTGTAAAGCAATAGTAGCAGGTAGTATTTGGTTTGAATCGAGGTACTCTTTTTTTAAAAAGAACGAATAGGGTGTATTTTGAATCAAGAGGTGAATATAATAGTAAATGTAAGTAGATGGAATACTTTCCTTCAGGTTTAGTCTAGATAAAGTTCAGAAATAAAAGGATGAACAAGCCGTTGCAACGTTTCGGTTCCCTCAGAACCTTCTTCAGGCAGGCTTGTTCTGTTATTTCACAAAAGAAAACAAAAGAAAATGTTCAAAATGAATAAAATTGAAGAGATAAAGAAAATAAGTAAACAAAAATAACAGATTTCTAAGTGCAACTGGTTGTAAAAGGCTTTCTCTCTCAGAGCTAGAAGCAAGGAATGGGATTCTGCTCCTCCCCTCCCTCCCTTTATAAGGGTGAGGGGGTGGGACTCCATTCAAACGGGCCAATGGATGTTTTTTTCTCCTTGTCCTGGTTCCCACAACTCTGATGGGGGTGGGACTAAATTCAAACGAGCAAATGGGGAGCCTTTTCCCCTTTTCTCTGATTTGACAGAAGCAGCAAAGAGCCAATAAGGGGGTAAGCTGCTTATTTGTAGGGCTTTTTGAGTGTTCAATTTGGCCTAATAGTAATTGTTATTTGCTAAGTTGAAATTTATATATTATTTTGGAAAATAATTCAAAATTTTTGAAATGATTATTTTATTAGTCTGTTTTTTGTCAGAATTTTTTGGTTGGCACTAACGTATTCCTATGTGTGTTTTCTTTCCTGCCCTTAATCTAATTGATTACCATTACATATGTCCTAACTGTATTATAAATGACTATAATCCTTGTTCTTGAGCAGGATGATTATAGGAAAAAGATATAGTGAACCATTGAGATTTTTTCTGACATGAGGCACGGGCCGGTTAGGGTTGGGGTTAGGGTTAGCGGTCAGGGTTAGGGGGTTAGGGTTAGGTTTTAGGGTTAAGGTTAAGGTTAGGGTTAGGTTTTAGGGTTAAGGTTAGGGTTAGGTTTTAGGGTTAAGGTTAAGGTTAGGGTTAGGTTTTAGGGTTAAGGTTAAGGTTAGGGTTAGGTTTTAGGGTTAGGGTTAAAGTTAGGGTTAGGTTTTAGGGTTAGGGTTAGGTTTTAGGGTTAAGGTTAGGTTTTAGGGTTAAGGTTAAGGTTAGGTTTTTAGGGTTAAGGTTAACGTTAGGGTTAGGTTTTAGGGTTAGGGTTAGGTTTTAGGTTTTAGGGTTAAGGTTAGGTTTTAGGGTTAAGGTTAAGGTTAGGGTTAGGTTTTAGGGTTGGGGTTAGGTTTTAGGGTTAGGGTTAGGTTTTAGGGTTAAGGTTAGGGTTAGGTTTAGGGTTAGGTTTTAGGGTTAAGTTAGGTTTTAGGGTTAGGGTTAGGGGTTAGGGTTAGGGGGGTTAGGGTTAGGGTTAGGGGTTAGGGTTAGGGGTTAGGGTTAGGGGTTAGGGTTAGGGGGTTAGGGTTAGGGTTAGGGTTGGGGTTAGGGTTAGCGGTTAGGGTTAGGGTTAGGGGGTTAGGGTTAGGGGGTTAGGGTTAGGGTTAGGGGGTTAGGGTTAGGGTTAAGGTTAGGGTTAGGGTTTTAGGGTTAGGGTTAGGGGGTTAGGGTTAGGGTTAAGGTTAGGGTTAGGGTTAAGGTTAGGGTTAGGGTTTTAGGGTTAGGGTTAGGGGCCAGGGTAGGCGCTAACCTGTATGCACTGTCCATCTAATGTCGCTCACTCCACTGGGTTTCACCCCCATGTCAGCCGGTCCATTCCCACCATTCTTTTTCTCTTTTGTTTTTTTCTCCAGTTCCCTCGGACTCAGTGAGTATATTTTTGGGGTCATGTCGTGTGAGCATGCCGTGTGTCTTTTTTCTTGTGCCTCCCGGTGGGATTGAGTCTTTGTTGAGCCTGTCGGGCTGTAGTGGAGTGACCCGGATTCCCCTTCGTGCGTCGGAACTGGCCCGTTCGCGGTCCCTGATAGGGATAGGATGATTTTCCTGTCTGGTACAGGAGTTTGGGCGGACGCTGGGAGCGTGTCGTACTCGCGGGGAGGCCGGGCAGTTAAGAGAAATGTCCGGAAGGCTGCCCGCGTCCTCGTGGACGACGGAGGACACATCGCTCTGCGGGTCAGTCATCGTGGACCTTGTTTGTTTTCTCTGCGGGGCGGATGTTTCAGACTCCTGTTCGGCCTCTGAGCTTTCGAACAGAGTCTCGAGGTTCAGCGGAGCTACCGTCATCTCCGCGTACTCTTTGGCCTCGTCGACCGTCTGGCGCTTGAGTTTTGTACCGAAGGTACGTTCGGCCCACTGGGCGGCTTTGTCGAAGGAACGGTCAAACCCTTCGCATCCGATGCGTTCGAGCTTGTTCCCCTCTTCGGACAACGCTTTCGTGTAGTGGCTATTCAGAATATCGATGGTGTTCTGAGCCCACTTTTTTGCATTGTCCTCAATGAGGGCTTGCGTGGCGGCGTTTGGCAAAGCCGGTTTGATTACCTCCGATAGGTATTTTACAATCTCGCCGATCGCAGGAGGCTGCCCTTGGCATATATTGTTCATGTGATGTTTCAATTTTATGATCTTGAACGACGTGCGGACCGAGTCGATATGAGGGTCCGTAGACCGTTTCGGCTTTTGGTTCTGCCGGTGATGTGATTTTTTGTTTTTGGGGTGCGAGCGCACCATATACTGAGGCCCCGAGGTACAGGGCCTCGAACGGGCCCGGGGTTCAAAAGATTGCGGCCTGTCGGGCCGACGATCAAAGTCACGATAGTGAGTAGGGGCCGTGCTCCTACGGCCTCCGTATTTGACCATCTCCGCGTAGGAGAGCACTCTTTCCGCCTGTGCGCAGCGCTCTATGCCGCGGTGGTAACGGGGCGTAGGCCGAGCCATGCTCTGGACGGCACGTTTGCGTCCGCGTGTGACCATAGTCCAACCGTCTCTCTCTGGCCAAACCATGGTTTAAGTGTCTTCTCCTTTTTAATATATATGTGTACGTGTGTTAGTAGATTTGTCGTGGATCTGAATTGATCGAATTGGACCTTTTTTCTATGTTTTTTAGGTGTGAGAGGACTCTTGGGGAGATTGGAACCAGGTAAGTAGGCTTATTTATTATTTTTTTATGTTTTTTTGTGTTCTCAGGTAAGTAGGATCTTAATTAGTATCATGTACTTTTTTATTTTCAGGAAAATGGGGCTCGATTTGTGTTAGGTGCTTTTTAAGTAATTGTGGAATTATGTATTATATGCTATATTATCAAGTGTATTTTGAGGAATTTTTATTTCAGGTCAATAGGGATTAATTTGTATTATGTGCTTTTTAATTTTCAGAGAAGTAGGGCTTAATTTGTATTAGATCTCTGTTATTCTCCCGGTTAATAGGGCTTAATTTGTATTATATGCTTTGTTATCGATTGTATTTAGAGGAATTTTTATTCTGAATCAGTGGAATCACTTTCCTTGAATTCTGGAGTGAGGATAAATTAACAAGCCGTTGCAACGTTTCGGTTCTCCTGGAACCTTCTTCAGGCAGGCTTGTTATGATTTGAAATTAGTTAACCGAATAAGTTTGAGGATCCAAAAAAATATGAGTATTGTTTAAAGGCTTTCTCTCAAAGAGCTGGAAGCAGATTTACTAAAATAGATTAAGCATCAAAAGAATATGATTAGTGTTTAAAGGCTTTCTCTCAAAGAGCTGGAAGCAGATTTACTAAAATAGATTAAGCATCAGAAGAGTATGATTAGTGTTTAAAGGCTTTCTCTCAAAGAGCTGGAAGCAGTGAGTGAGCTTTTGCCTCCTCAACTGTCCCTTTTTATAGTATAGGGGGCGGGACTCTGTTTGAATGGGCCAATAGGAGGCTCTCTGTTTGAATGGGCCAATAGGAGGCTCTCCCATGTTTTTGTGGTTGTTTTAATCATCTGTAGTGGGGCTTTTTGCATTGTTTTATTTTAATTTTAAACTAATGGTATTATTTATTTATTAAATTACTGTTTCCCACTTGTGTACTGTGGGTTTTACATTATTTATTTATTTATTTATTTGTTTAATTATTTCTCAATTTAGGTTTGAATTGTTTTAATCTCTTTTTTAATTCTTTTTTCTTTTTCTTTCAAGGCATTCTGGGGTGGCATAGGTATGCCTTTGCCCGTGTTTGTCCTTATTGGGAGTTGTGATTAATCAAATGATGATTCTTATGAACAGGCCGACCAGAAGGGAAACGAACAGTAGAGCGAATTGCAAACATGAGGCACGGGCTGATTAGGGTTGGGGTTAGGGTTAGCGGTTAGGGTTAGGGTTAGGGGGTTAGGGTTAGGGTTAGGGGGTTAGGGTTAGGGTTAAGGTTAGGGTTAGGGTTAGGGTTAAGGTTAGGGTTAGGGTTAGGGGGTTAGGGTTAGGGTTAAGGTTAGGGTTAGGGTTAGGGTTTTAGGGTTAGGGTTAGGGGTCAGGGTAGGCGCTAACCTGTATGCACTGTCCATCTAATGTCGCTCACTCCACTGGGTTTCACCCCCATGTCAGTCGGTCCATTCCCACCATTCTTTTTCTCTTTTGTTTTTTTCTACAGGAACTATACTGGCACGGGTCGGCCTACGGAACGGCGACCCGGAAAGAGTTCCCTCGGACTCAGTGAGTATATTTTTGGGGTCATGTCGTGTGAGCATGCCGTGTGTCTTTTTTCTTGTGCCTCCCGGTGGGATTGAGTCTTTGTTGAGCCTGTCGGGCTGTAGTGGAGTGACCCGGATTCCCCTTCGTGCGTCGGAACTGGCCCGTTCGCGGTCCCTTATAGGGATAGGATGTTTTTCCTGTCTGGTACAGGAGTTTGGGCGGACGCTGGGAGCGTGTCGTACTCGCGGGGAGGCCGGGCAGTTAAGAGAAATGTCCGGAAGGCTGCCCGCGTCCTCGTGGCCGACGGAGGACACATCGCTCTGCGGGTCAGTCATCGTGGACCTCGTTTGTTTTCTCTGCGGGGCGGATGTTTCAGACTCCTGTTCGGCCTCTGAGCTTTCGAACAGAGTCTCGAGGTTCAGCGGA
>NC_030425.2:30605000-30615000 GCF_001660625.3 Ictalurus punctatus
ATTCCCCAGTAGGTAGGATTTTTGTTTCGCGTTAATGTATTTTTTTGTGTAAAGACTTTGTGTTATTTCTTTTACCATCGGTATGGTGTCTAGGTATATCGGTTCTTTCAATTTCCTATAATATTTAGGGTCATTTAATTGTTTGTACCCCTCCCATAAATATTGTTCCCGATCCATAATGACTATGGCACTCCCTTTGTCTGCCGGTTTTAGAATGATCTGTTTGTTACTCTGCAGTTCCCTGAGAGCATCAATCTCCCCCGGAGTGAGGTTCGGTTCTTCTCGGGGTGGCCTGAAATGATTTTTAAAAGGTTTTAGGTCCGTCTCAAATAGATTGAGAAGTTCTGCGGGTAGTTTATCTGTCGGCGGGGTCCAATCAGATTTAGGTGTGAACGGAGGTGGTTCTTTTTGTGTGTCATTATGGAAATAGGCCGCTAATTTTAGTCTTCTGTGGTATTGCTGTAGGTCGAATCGTGTTTGTATCACCTGTCGCTTCATGCCCGTTGTGCCCGATGGGATAAATGTTAGGCCTTTATTAAGGAGGCTAAGTTGACAGGGAGTGATGTGGAATTTTTTTGATAGGACGATGACACTTCTATTCCCCTCCTGTTTATGCAGGCTTATGGGGAGATTTAATTTAAATACTGCAGCCAGTGCTGGAGCATGCTACCGGCCGTGTCTGCCGTCCAATGAATCCGGTCACCTTTGGTTTGAAATTCCGAGCTGGGAAGGGCCGGAATGTGTCTGAGGTTTCTCGTGATGTAGGCGTTTAGGGTATCGAGATGTATTTGTTCGTTGGGCGGGAGCTCAGGAGAAAAATTCACCACCGGCACCCAGATTTCCGCCCGAGGGAATTTTTCTTTGGCCGTTCTCAATAGCCCTTGAAGCCCCTTGATGGCCGTTTCGTTGACGTTATTGGTTCTGCCATTTATGCCCAACGAAAAAATGACGTGTTCTGTGTCAGTAGAGACTGTGTTTTTGTCAAGCATCTGTTTTATATGTGCAAATTTGGCCCCCGGATAGCTCTCTATCTGTAGGTCGGGGTTCTTAAAAGGTGGCATCCTGGACAGATTGGAGTCCCCGATAATGAGGAATTTTCTCCGTGCCGTCAGTGTCCATTGAGATTTTCTCTTTGTCGCTATGTGTCTGCTAGGCCTGTCTCCCAGCCCGTCGCAGTGTAACGCGGGAGATGCGCCGGGCCCTAAGCTTAAGCGGGCCTGTGTGGCTGTTTTGAGGCTAGTGATTTTGTTAGGGCTCGAAATCGCCTCAGGTGGAGTGACCTTCTCTCGTTCGCACTCCCCTAGGTCCTCGAAGCAGATGAGATCATCCTCCTCCTGTCTGACACAGGGGTTAGGACGTCGCCGAGGACCGCGTTGTGCTTTTGGGGAGGAAAGGAGATGAAGGGAAGTGTCTAAATCGCTGTCCGGTTCCTCCTCTCTAAGGGGGGACCACTCATGCAGCGGGTCAGTCATAGTGGACGCCGTAACGGATCTTACAGGTGGGGATTGTAGTCCCGTTCCTGTGTGTATCAGTGCCTGCACTGTGACTGCTCTAACCGGTGTGTTTTGTGTCTGGGGAGGGGAAGGAGGGGGATTCTGGGTATCCGTTTCCCCTTCCCTCTGAACCGGATCGGTGGGAACGGGCACCGTTTGCCACGTCTCTCGTACCAGCCCTTGAGCCTCTTGCAAAGTTTTGTCCTTGAGTCTTTTACCAATACCCCGTTTTGCCCACACGATGGCAGTGTTGAGACATTTTTCCCAATCCCTAGAGGAGAGGTGCTGCAGCTTAGCCATTTCTGCCCCTAATGCATCTTCATAATGATTTTTAAGAATTAGCATTGTGGTGTATGCCCAATTTTTTGCATTACCCTCAATCAGGGAGTATGTCGTGGCATTTGGCAATGCAGGTTTGATGATCTCTGACAGGTGTTTTTCAATTTTGTTAATGGACGGAGGCTGTTCATGGCTAACGTTGTTTTTGTGGTGTATTAATTTGATAATTTTAAAAAGGAGACGGGTTTTGGTGACAAACTCCGGGTCATCAGAGCGCTCGGGCTTCGTGTTCCGTTTGGGATATGTGTTTTTGTCCCTGGGAAACCAGCGCGCCGTGCCCACTCCGTTCTGTTCCCGGTGGCGTGCTTGCTTTGTAATAGCTTTTGGCCGAGGCATAAATGTTACGGGCCCTGAGAGGGCCCGGGTTTCAAAAAATTGCGGTCTGTCGGACCGTTGCTGGAGTTGACCGCGGTGGGTCGGTGCTACTCTCCTGTGGCCACCGTATTTGACTATGTCCGCATAGGAGAGCATTCTCCCTCCCTGTTCATCCCACGTGGTTCGGTAGCCACCGTGTTTGACAGTGTTCCCATGGAGGGGTGCTCTCTCTACCCGTGTATGTTGTATAGGATTGTGATAAGTGCGGGGCATGGGCCAAACATTGCCCTGGACGGTGCGTTTGCGTCCGCGCGTGACGACTGTCCAGTCGTCCCTTTCTGGCCAAACCATGTTTTGGCAATGTTATTGTAGTTTACTGAACTCAGGTAAATATAACTTTCTGAAACCTTTTCTGTGTCTTATTATCAATTTTTCAGTGTATTGAATGAATGTGGATTTTTACTAATATCAAATTTGAACGTTTTTATCTTTTCTAGGTGTTGGAGAAAAAAAAGGTAGTGTATGGTATGTATAAATGTGCTATTTTGAGTACTAAGGTATTTTAGAGTATTTTTGGATTTAAGTTTTAGGTATTATAAGTAGTGTTCGGTTCGTATCAGTGTAGTTTCTTTTAAGAAAAGAAGATAGGGTGTATTTTCAATAAAATAATGAATGTAAGTAAAGGGAATCCTTTCCTTAAACTTTAATTCAGGTACAGTTAACAAAATAGAAGAATAAATCAGCTGTTGTAAAGCAATAGTAGCAGGTAGTATTTGGTTTGAATCGAGGTACTCTTTTTTTAAAAAGAACGAATAGGGTGTATTTTGAATCAAGAGGTGAATATAATAGTAAATGTAAGTAGATGGAATACTTTCCTTCAGGTTTAGTCTAGATAAAGTTCAGAAATAAAAGGATGAACAAGCCGTTGCAACGTTTCGGTTCCCTCAGAACCTTCTTCAGGCAGGCTTGTTCTGTTATTTCACAAAAGAAAACAAAAGAAAATGTTCAAAATGAATAAAATTGAAGAGATAAAGAAAATAAGTAAACAAAAATAACAGATTTCTAAGTGCAACTGGTTGTAAAAGGCTTTCTCTCTCAGAGCTAGAAGCAAGGAATGGGATTCTGCTCCTCCCCTCCCTCCCTTTATAAGGGTGAGGGGGTGGGACTCCATTCAAACGGGCCAATGGATGTTTTTTTCTCCTTGTCCTGGTTCCCACAACTCTGATGGGGGTGGGACTAAATTCAAACGAGCAAATGGGGAGCCTTTTCCCCTTTTCTCTGATTTGACAGAAGCAGCAAAGAGCCAATAAGGGGGTAAGCTGCTTATTTGTAGGGCTTTTTGAGTGTTCAATTTGGCCTAATAGTAATTGTTATTTGCTAAGTTGAAATTTATATATTATTTTGGAAAATAATTCAAAATTTTTGAAATGATTATTTTATTAGTCTGTTTTTTGTCAGAATTTTTTGGTTGGCACTAACGTATTCCTATGTGTGTTTTCTTTCCTGCCCTTAATCTAATTGATTACCATTACATATGTCCTAACTGTATTATAAATGACTATAATCCTTGTTCTTGAGCAGGATGATTATAGGAAAAAGATATAGTGAACCATTGAGATTTTTTCTGACATGAGGCACGGGCCGGTTAGGGTTGGGGTTAGGGTTAGCGGTCAGGGTTAGGGGGTTAGGGTTAGGTTTTAGGGTTAAGGTTAAGGTTAGGGTTAGGTTTTAGGGTTAAGGTTAGGGTTAGGTTTTAGGGTTAAGGTTAAGGTTAGGGTTAGGTTTTAGGGTTAAGGTTAAGGTTAGGGTTAGGTTTTAGGGTTAGGGTTAAAGTTAGGGTTAGGTTTTAGGGTTAGGGTTAGGTTTTAGGGTTAAGGTTAGGTTTTAGGGTTAAGGTTAAGGTTAGGTTTTTAGGGTTAAGGTTAACGTTAGGGTTAGGTTTTAGGGTTAGGGTTAGGTTTTAGGTTTTAGGGTTAAGGTTAGGTTTTAGGGTTAAGGTTAAGGTTAGGGTTAGGTTTTAGGGTTGGGGTTAGGTTTTAGGGTTAGGGTTAGGTTTTAGGGTTAAGGTTAGGGTTAGGTTTAGGGTTAGGTTTTAGGGTTAAGTTAGGTTTTAGGGTTAGGGTTAGGGGTTAGGGTTAGGGGGGTTAGGGTTAGGGTTAGGGGTTAGGGTTAGGGGTTAGGGTTAGGGGTTAGGGTTAGGGGGTTAGGGTTAGGGTTAGGGTTGGGGTTAGGGTTAGCGGTTAGGGTTAGGGGGTTAGGGTTAGGGGGTTAGGGTTAGGGTTAGAGGGTTAGGGTTAGGGTTAAGGTTAGGGTTAGGGTTTTAGGGTTAGGGTTAGGGGGTTAGGGTTAGGGTTAAGGTTAGGGTTAGGGTTAAGGTTAGGGTTAGGGTTTTAGGGTTAGGGTTAGGGGCCAGGGTAGGCGCTAACCTGTATGCACTGTCCATCTAATGTCGCTCACTCCACTGGGTTTCACCCCCATGTCAGCCGGTCCATTCCCACCATTCTTTTTCTCTTTTGTTTTTTTCTCCAGTTCCCTCGGACTCAGTGAGTATATTTTTGGGGTCATGTCGTGTGAGCATGCCGTGTGTCTTTTTTCTTGTGCCTCCCGGTGGGATTGAGTCTTTGTTGAGCCTGTCGGGCTGTAGTGGAGTGACCCGGATTCCCCTTCGTGCGTCGGAACTGGCCCGTTCGCGGTCCCTGATAGGGATAGGATGATTTTCCTGTCTGGTACAGGAGTTTGGGCGGACGCTGGGAGCGTGTCGTACTCGCGGGGAGGCCGGGCAGTTAAGAGAAATGTCCGGAAGGCTGCCCGCGTCCTCGTGGACGACGGAGGACACATCGCTCTGCGGGTCAGTCATCGTGGACCTCGTTTGTTTTCTCTGCGGGGCGGATGTTTCAGACTCCTGTTCGGCCTCTGAGCTTTCGAACAGAGTCTCGAGGTTCAGCGGAGCTACCGTCATCTCCGCGTACTCTTTGGCCTCGTCGACCGTCTGGCGCTTGAGTTTTGTACCGAAGGTACGTTCGGCCCACTGGGCGGCTTTGTCGAAGGAACGGTCAAACCCTTCGCATCCGATGCGTTCGAGCTTGTTCCCCTCTTCGGACAACGCTTTCGTGTAGTGGCTATTCAGAATATCGATGGTGTTCTGAGCCCACTTTTTTGCATTGTCCTCAATGAGGGCTTGCGTGGCGGCGTTTGGCAAAGCCGGTTTGATTACCTCCGATAGGTATTTTACAATCTCGCCGATCGCAGGAGGCTGCCCTTGGCATATATTGTTCATGTGATGTTTCAATTTTATGATCTTGAACGACGTGCGGACCGAGTCGATATGAGGGTCCGTAGACCGTTTCGGCTTTTGGTTCTGCCGGTGATGTGATTTTTTGTTTTTGGGGTGCGAGCGCACCATATACTGAGGCCCCGAGGTACAGGGCCTCGAACGGGCCCGGGGTTCAAAAGATTGCGGCCTGTCGGGCCGACGATCAAAGTCACGATAGTGAGTAGGGGCCGTGCTCCTACGGCCTCCGTATTTGACCATCTCCGCGTAGGAGAGCACTCTTTCCGCCTGTGCGCAGCGCTCTATGCCGCGGTGGTAACGGGGCGTAGGCCGAGCCATGCTCTGGACGGCACGTTTGCGTCCGCGTGTGACCATAGTCCAACCGTCTCTCTCTGGCCAAACCATGGTTTAAGTGTCTTCTCCTTTTTAATATATATGTGTACGTGTGTTAGTAGATTTGTCGTGGATCTGAATTGATCGAATTGGACCTTTTTTCTATGTTTTTTAGGTGTGAGAGGACTCTTGGGGAGATTGGAACCAGGTAAGTAGGCTTATTTATTATTTTTTTATGTTTTTTTGTGTTCTCAGGTAAGTAGGATCTTAATTAGTATCATGTACTTTTTTATTTTCAGGAAAATGGGGCTCGATTTGTGTTAGGTGCTTTTTAAGTAATTGTGGAATTATGTATTATATGCTATATTATCAAGTGTATTTTGAGGAATTTTTATTTCAGGTCAATAGGGATTAATTTGTATTATGTGCTTTTTAATTTTCAGAGAAGTAGGGCTTAATTTGTATTAGATCTCTGTTATTCTCCCGGTTAATAGGGCTTAATTTGTATTATATGCTTTGTTATCGATTGTATTTAGAGGAATTTTTATTCTGAATCAGTGGAATCACTTTCCTTGAATTCTGGAGTGAGGATAAATTAACAAGCCGTTGCAACGTTTCGGTTCTCCTGGAACCTTCTTCAGGCAGGCTTGTTATGATTTGAAATTAGTTAACCGAATAAGTTTGAGGATCCAAAAAAATATGAGTATTGTTTAAAGGCTTTCTCTCAAAGAGCTGGAAGCAGATTTACTAAAATAGATTAAGCATCAAAAGAATATGATTAGTGTTTAAAGGCTTTCTCTCAAAGAGCTGGAAGCAGATTTACTAAAATAGATTAAGCATCAGAAGAGTATGATTAGTGTTTAAAGGCTTTCTCTCAAAGAGCTGGAAGCAGTGAGTGAGCTTTTGCCTCCTCAACTGTCCCTTTTTATAGTATAGGGGGCGGGACTCTGTTTGAATGGGCCAATAGGAGGCTCTCTGTTTGAATGGGCCAATAGGAGGCTCTCCCATGTTTTTGTGGTTGTTTTAATCATCTGTAGTGGGGCTTTTTGCATTGTTTTATTTTAATTTTAAACTAATGGTATTATTTATTTATTAAATTACTGTTTCCCACTTGTGTACTGTGGGTTTTACATTATTTATTTATTTATTTATTTGTTTAATTATTTCTCAATTTAGGTTTGAATTGTTTTAATCTCTTTTTTAATTCTTTTTTCTTTTTCTTTCAAGGCATTCTGGGGTGGCATAGGTATGCCTTTGCCCGTGTTTGTCCTTATTGGGAGTTGTGATTAATCAAATGATGATTCTTATGAACAGGCCGACCAGAAGGGAAACGAACAGTAGAGCGAATTGCAAACATGAGGCACGGGCTGATTAGGGTTGGGGTTAGGGTTAGCGGTTAGGGTTAGGGTTAGGGGGTTAGGGTTAGGGTTAGGGGGTTAGGGTTAGGGTTAAGGTTAGGGTTAGGGTTAGGGTTAAGGTTAGGGTTAGGGTTAGGGGGTTAGGGTTAGGGTTAAGGTTAGGGTTAGGGTTAGGGTTTTAGGGTTAGGGTTAGGGGTCAGGGTAGGCGCTAACCTGTATGCACTGTCCATCTAATGTCGCTCACTCCACTGGGTTTCACCCCCATGTCAGTCGGTCCATTCCCACCATTCTTTTTCTCTTTTGTTTTTTTCTACAGGAACTATACTGGCACGGGTCGGCCTACGGAACGGCGACCCGGAAAGAGTTCCCTCGGACTCAGTGAGTATATTTTTGGGGTCATGTCGTGTGAGCATGCCGTGTGTCTTTTTTCTTGTGCCTCCCGGTGGGATTGAGTCTTTGTTGAGCCTGTCGGGCTGTAGTGGAGTGACCCGGATTCCCCTTCGTGCGTCGGAACTGGCCCGTTCGCGGTCCCTTATAGGGATAGGATGTTTTTCCTGTCTGGTACAGGAGTTTGGGCGGACGCTGGGAGCGTGTCGTACTCGCGGGGAGGCCGGGCAGTTAAGAGAAATGTCCGGAAGGCTGCCCGCGTCCTCGTGGCCGACGGAGGACACATCGCTCTGCGGGTCAGTCATCGTGGACCTCGTTTGTTTTCTCTGCGGGGCGGATGTTTCAGACTCCTGTTCGGCCTCTGAGCTTTCGAACAGAGTCTCGAGGTTCAGCGGAGCTACCGTCATCTCGGCGTACTCTTTGGCCTCGTCGACCGTCTGGCGCTTGAGTTTTGTACCGAAGGTACGTTCGGCCCACTGGGTGGCTTTGTCGAAGGAACGGTCAAACCCGTCGCATCCGATGCGTTCGAGCTTGTTCCCCTCTTCGGACAACGCTTTCGTGTAGTGGCTATTCAGAATATTAATAGTGTTCTGAGCCCACTTTTTTGCATTGTCCTCAATGAGGGCTTGCGTGGCGGCGTTTGGCAAAGCCGGTTTGATTACCTCTGATAGGTATTTTACAATCTCACCGATCGCAGGAGGCTGCCCTTGGCATATATTGTTCATGTGATGTTTCAATTTTATGATCTTGAACGACGTGCGGACCGAGTCAATGTGAGGGTCCGTAGACTGTTTCGGCTTTTGGTTCTGCCGGTGATGTGATTTTTTGTTTTTGGGGTGCGAGCGCACCATATACTGAGGCCCCGAGGTACAGGGCCTCGAACGGGCCCGGGGTTCAAAAGATTGCGGCCTGTCGGGCCGACGATCAAAGTCACGATAGTGAGTAGGGGCCGTGCTCCTACGGCCTCCGTATTTGACCATCTCCGCGTAGGAGAGCACTCTTTCCGCCTGTGCGCAGCGCTCTATGCCGCGGTGGTAACGGGGCGTAGGCCGAGCCATGCTCTGGACGGCACGTTTGCGTCCGCGTGTGACCATAGTCCAACCGTCTCTCTCTGGCCAAACCATGGTTTAAGTGTCTTCTCCTTTTTAATATATATGTGTACGTGTGTTAGTAGATTTGTCGTGGATCTGAATTGATCGAATTGGACCTTTTTTCTATGTTTTTTAGGTGTGAGAGGACTCTTGGGGAGATTGGAACCAGGTAAGTAGGCTTATTTATTATTTTTTTATGTTTTTTTGTGTTCTCAGGTAAGTAGGATCTTAATTAGTATCATGTACTTTTTTATTTTCAGGAAAATGGGGCTCGATTTGTGTTAGGTGCTTTTTAAGTAATTGTGGAATTATGTATTATATGCTATATTATCAAGTGTATTTTGAGGAATTTTTATTTCAGGTCAATAGGGATTAATTTGTATTATGTGCTTTTTAATTTTCAGAGAAGTAGGGCTTAATTTGTATTAGATCTCTGTTATTCTCCCGGTTAATAGGGCTTAATTTGTATTATATGCTTTGTTATCGATTGTATTTAGAGGAATTTTTATTCTGAATCAGTGGAATCACTTTCCTTGAATTCTGGAGTGAGGATAAATTAACAAGCCGTTGCAACGTTTCGGTTCTCCTGGAACCTTCTTCAGGCAGGCTTGTTATGATTTGAAATTAGTTAACCGAATAAGTTTGAGGATCCAAAAAAATATGAGTATTGTTTAAAGGCTTTCTCTCAAAGAGCTGGAAGCAGATTTACTAAAATAGATTAAGCATCAAAAGAATATGATTAGTGTTTAAAGGCTTTCTCTCAAAGAGCTGGAAGCAGATTTACTAAAATAGATTAAGCATCAGAAGAGTATGATTAGTGTTTAAAGGCTTTCTCTCAAAGAGCTGGAAGCAGTGAGTGAGCTTTTGCCTCCTCAACTGTCCCTTTTTATAGTATAGGGGGCGGGACTCTGTTTGAATGGGCCAATAGGAGGCTCTCTGTTTGAATGGGCCAATAGGAGGCTCTCCCATGTTTTTGTGGTTGTTTTAATCATCTGTAGTGGGGCTTTTTGCATTGTTTTATTTTAATTTTAAACTAATGGTATTATTTATTTATTAAATTACTGTTTCCCACTTGTGTACTGTGGGTTTTACATTATTTATTTATTTATTTATTTGTTTAATTATTTCTCAATTTAGGTTTGAATTGTTTTAATCTCTTTTTTAATTCTTTTTTCTTTTTCTTTCAAGGCATTCTGGGGTGGCATAGGTATGCCTTTGCCCGTGTTTGTCCTTATTGGGAGTTGTGATTAATCAAATGATGATTCTTATGAACAGGCCGACCAGAAGGGAAACGAACAGTAGAGCGAATTGCAAACATGAGGCACGGGCTGATTAGGGTTGGGGTTAGGGTTAGCGGTTAGGGTTAGGGTTAGGGGGTTAGGGTTAGGGTTAGGGGGTTAGGGTTAGGGTTA
>NC_030425.2:30620000-30630000 GCF_001660625.3 Ictalurus punctatus
TGTACGTAGTGGTGTCTAGAAAGTCCACCGACTCATAACTAATAGTGGATTTAAGTGTAATGGACGGATTGTGGTTATTTAAAGAGGCCTCGAAATCCCTGAACTCATCCTCAGAGTGGGTCCACACTCCCCAGATATCATCCAGATATCTGAAGTAGTGCAGGGGCCTTCTGTGGCATTCGGCCAAAGCCGAAGCCTCCCAATCTGCCATGAAGATGTTGGCGTAGGCCGGGGCGAACTTCTTGCCCATCGCCGTGCCTTTAATTTGTAGGAAAAATTCCCCGTTGAACTCAAAGTCATTTCTGTTTAGATTAATGTCTAAAAGACGGATGAGTTCCTCGTCAGGCCTAGAGGCGTCCGGGTGTTTTTTAAGTATGTTTTTTATCGCCTGAATTCCATCTCTGATGTCGATATTTGTGTAAAGGCTATCTATGTCCATGGTGAAAATGATGGCTTTCGGCGGGATTTTTAGTCCTTTCACCTTGTGTACAAAATCGTACGTATCCTTAATGTAACTGGGGTGGCCCATAGAAAGGGGATTTAGATAATAATCAAGGAATTCGGCCGTGTAGTAGGTCTCGCTACCACAGTCTGAGACTATGGGTCTTCCTGGGGGAATTTCATAGGGCCTGCTCCATTTTGCTCGGTCCTTATGTATTTTCGGGAGCATGTAAAACCGACTGCTCCTCGGTTCTAAATTCCCCAGTAGGTAGGATTTTTGTTTCGCGTTAATGTATTTTTTTGTGTAAAGACTTTGTGTTATTTCTTTTACCATCGGTATGGTGTCTAGGTATATCGGTTCTTTCAATTTCCTATAATATTTAGGGTCATTTAATTGTTTGTACCCCTCCCATAAATATTGTTCCCGATCCATAATGACTATGGCACTCCCTTTGTCTGCCGGTTTTAGAATGATCTGTTTGTTACTCTGCAGTTCCCTGAGAGCATCAATCTCCCCCGGAGTGAGGTTCGGTTCTTCTCGGGGTGGCCTGAAATGATTTTTAAAAGGTTTTAGGTCCGTCTCAAATAGATTGAGAAGTTCTGCGGGTAGTTTATCTGTCGGCGGGGTCCAATCAGATTTAGGTGTGAACGGAGGTGGTTCTTTTTGTGTGTCATTATGGAAATAGGCCGCTAATTTTAGTCTTCTGTGGTATTGCTGTAGGTCGAATCGTGTTTGTATCACCTGTCGCTTCATGCCCGTTGTGCCCGATGGGATAAATGTTAGGCCTTTATTAAGGAGGCTAAGTTGACAGGGAGTGATGTGGAATTTTTTTGATAGGACGATGACACTTCTATTCCCCTCCTGTTTATGCAGGCTTATGGGGAGATTTAATTTAAATACTGCAGCCAGTGCTGGAGCATGCTACCGGCCGTGTCTGCCGTCCAATGAATCCGGTCACCTTTGGTTTGAAATTCCGAGCTGGGAAGGGCCGGAATGTGTCTGAGGTTTCTCGTGATGTAGGCGTTTAGGGTATCGAGATGTATTTGTTCGTTGGGCGGGAGCTCAGGAGAAAAATTCACCACCGGCACCCAGATTTCCGCCCGAGGGAATTTTTCTTTGGCCGTTCTCAATAGCCCTTGAAGCCCCTTGATGGCCGTTTCGTTGACGTTATTGGTTCTGCCATTTATGCCCAACGAAAAAATGACGTGTTCTGTGTCAGTAGAGACTGTGTTTTTGTCAAGCATCTGTTTTATATGTGCAAATTTGGCCCCCGGATAGCTCTCTATCTGTAGGTCGGGGTTCTTAAAAGGTGGCATCCTGGACAGATTGGAGTCCCCGATAATGAGGAATTTTCTCCGTGCCGTCAGTGTCCATTGAGATTTTCTCTTTGTCGCTATGTGTCTGCTAGGCCTGTCTCCCAGCCCGTCGCAGTGTAACGCGGGAGATGCGCCGGGCCCTAAGCTTAAGCGGGCCTGTGTGGCTGTTTTGAGGCTAGTGATTTTGTTAGGGCTCGAAATCGCCTCAGGTGGAGTGACCTTCTCTCGTTCGCACTCCCCTAGGTCCTCGAAGCAGATGAGATCATCCTCCTCCTGTCTGACACAGGGGTTAGGACGTCGCCGAGGACCGCGTTGTGCTTTTGGGGAGGAAAGGAGATGAAGGGAAGTGTCTAAATCGCTGTCCGGTTCCTCCTCTCTAAGGGGGGACCACTCATGCAGCGGGTCAGTCATAGTGGACGCCGTAACGGATCTTACAGGTGGGGATTGTAGTCCCGTTCCTGTGTGTATCAGTGCCTGCACTGTGACTGCTCTAACCGGTGTGTTTTGTGTCTGGGGAGGGGAAGGAGGGGGATTCTGGGTATCCGTTTCCCCTTCCCTCTGAACCGGATCGGTGGGAACGGGCACCGTTTGCCACGTCTCTCGTACCAGCCCTTGAGCCTCTTGCAAAGTTTTGTCCTTGAGTCTTTTACCAATACCCCGTTTTGCCCACACGATGGCAGTGTTGAGACATTTTTCCCAATCCCTAGAGGAGAGGTGCTGCAGCTTAGCCATTTCTGCCCCTAATGCATCTTCATAATGATTTTTAAGAATTAGCATTGTGGTGTATGCCCAATTTTTTGCATTACCCTCAATCAGGGAGTATGTCGTGGCATTTGGCAATGCAGGTTTGATGATCTCTGACAGGTGTTTTTCAATTTTGTTAATGGACGGAGGCTGTTCATGGCTAACGTTGTTTTTGTGGTGTATTAATTTGATAATTTTAAAAAGGAGACGGGTTTTGGTGACAAACTCCGGGTCATCAGAGCGCTCGGGCTTCGTGTTCCGTTTGGGATATGTGTTTTTGTCCCTGGGAAACCAGCGCGCCGTGCCCACTCCGTTCTGTTCCCGGTGGCGTGCTTGCTTTGTAATAGCTTTTGGCCGAGGCATAAATGTTACGGGCCCTGAGAGGGCCCGGGTTTCAAAAAATTGCGGTCTGTCGGACCGTTGCTGGAGTTGACCGCGGTGGGTCGGTGCTACTCTCCTGTGGCCACCGTATTTGACTATGTCCGCATAGGAGAGCATTCTCCCTCCCTGTTCATCCCACGTGGTTCGGTAGCCACCGTGTTTGACAGTGTTCCCATGGAGGGGTGCTCTCTCTACCCGTGTATGTTGTATAGGATTGTGATAAGTGCGGGGCATGGGCCAAACATTGCCCTGGACGGTGCGTTTGCGTCCGCGCGTGACGACTGTCCAGTCGTCCCTTTCTGGCCAAACCATGTTTTGGCAATGTTATTGTAGTTTACTGAACTCAGGTAAATATAACTTTCTGAAACCTTTTCTGTGTCTTATTATCAATTTTTCAGTGTATTGAATGAATGTGGATTTTTACTAATATCAAATTTGAACGTTTTTATCTTTTCTAGGTGTTGGAGAAAAAAAAGGTAGTGTATGGTATGTATAAATGTGCTATTTTGAGTACTAAGGTATTTTAGAGTATTTTTGGATTTAAGTTTTAGGTATTATAAGTAGTGTTCGGTTCGTATCAGTGTAGTTTCTTTTAAGAAAAGAAGATAGGGTGTATTTTCAATAAAATAATGAATGTAAGTAAAGGGAATCCTTTCCTTAAACTTTAATTCAGGTACAGTTAACAAAATAGAAGAATAAATCAGCTGTTGTAAAGCAATAGTAGCAGGTAGTATTTGGTTTGAATCGAGGTACTCTTTTTTTAAAAAGAACGAATAGGGTGTATTTTGAATCAAGAGGTGAATATAATAGTAAATGTAAGTAGATGGAATACTTTCCTTCAGGTTTAGTCTAGATAAAGTTCAGAAATAAAAGGATGAACAAGCCGTTGCAACGTTTCGGTTCCCTCAGAACCTTCTTCAGGCAGGCTTGTTCTGTTATTTCACAAAAGAAAACAAAAGAAAATGTTCAAAATGAATAAAATTGAAGAGATAAAGAAAATAAGTAAACAAAAATAACAGATTTCTAAGTGCAACTGGTTGTAAAAGGCTTTCTCTCTCAGAGCTAGAAGCAAGGAATGGGATTCTGCTCCTCCCCTCCCTCCCTTTATAAGGGTGAGGGGGTGGGACTCCATTCAAACGGGCCAATGGATGTTTTTTTCTCCTTGTCCTGGTTCCCACAACTCTGATGGGGGTGGGACTAAATTCAAACGAGCAAATGGGGAGCCTTTTCCCCTTTTCTCTGATTTGACAGAAGCAGCAAAGAGCCAATAAGGGGGTAAGCTGCTTATTTGTAGGGCTTTTTGAGTGTTCAATTTGGCCTAATAGTAATTGTTATTTGCTAAGTTGAAATTTATATATTATTTTGGAAAATAATTCAAAATTTTTGAAATGATTATTTTATTAGTCTGTTTTTTGTCAGAATTTTTTGGTTGGCACTAACGTATTCCTATGTGTGTTTTCTTTCCTGCCCTTAATCTAATTGATTACCATTACATATGTCCTAACTGTATTATAAATGACTATAATCCTTGTTCTTGAGCAGGATGATTATAGGAAAAAGATATAGTGAACCATTGAGATTTTTTCTGACATGAGGCACGGGCCGGTTAGGGTTGGGGTTAGGGTTAGCGGTCAGGGTTAGGGGGTTAGGGTTAGGTTTTAGGGTTAAGGTTAAGGTTAGGGTTAGGTTTTAGGGTTAAGGTTAGGGTTAGGTTTTAGGGTTAAGGTTAAGGTTAGGGTTAGGTTTTAGGGTTAAGGTTAAGGTTAGGGTTAGGTTTTAGGGTTAGGGTTAAAGTTAGGGTTAGGTTTTAGGGTTAGGGTTAGGTTTTAGGGTTAAGGTTAGGTTTTAGGGTTAAGGTTAAGGTTAGGTTTTTAGGGTTAAGGTTAACGTTAGGGTTAGGTTTTAGGGTTAGGGTTAGGTTTTAGGTTTTAGGGTTAAGGTTAGGTTTTAGGGTTAAGGTTAAGGTTAGGGTTAGGTTTTAGGGTTGGGGTTAGGTTTTAGGGTTAGGGTTAGGTTTTAGGGTTAAGGTTAGGGTTAGGTTTAGGGTTAGGTTTTAGGGTTAAGTTAGGTTTTAGGGTTAGGGTTAGGGGTTAGGGTTAGGGGGGTTAGGGTTAGGGTTAGGGGTTAGGGTTAGGGGTTAGGGTTAGGGGTTAGGGTTAGGGGGTTAGGGTTAGGGTTAGGGTTGGGGTTAGGGTTAGCGGTTAGGGTTAGGGTTAGGGGGTTAGGGTTAGGGGGTTAGGGTTAGGGTTAGGGGGTTAGGGTTAGGGTTAAGGTTAGGGTTAGGGTTTTAGGGTTAGGGTTAGGGGGTTAGGGTTAGGGTTAAGGTTAGGGTTAGGGTTAAGGTTAGGGTTAGGGTTTTAGGGTTAGGGTTAGGGGCCAGGGTAGGCGCTAACCTGTATGCACTGTCCATCTAATGTCGCTCACTCCACTGGGTTTCACCCCCATGTCAGCCGGTCCATTCCCACCATTCTTTTTCTCTTTTGTTTTTTTCTCCAGTTCCCTCGGACTCAGTGAGTATATTTTTGGGGTCATGTCGTGTGAGCATGCCGTGTGTCTTTTTTCTTGTGCCTCCCGGTGGGATTGAGTCTTTGTTGAGCCTGTCGGGCTGTAGTGGAGTGACCCGGATTCCCCTTCGTGCGTCGGAACTGGCCCGTTCGCGGTCCCTGATAGGGATAGGATGATTTTCCTGTCTGGTACAGGAGTTTGGGCGGACGCTGGGAGCGTGTCGTACTCGCGGGGAGGCCGGGCAGTTAAGAGAAATGTCCGGAAGGCTGCCCGCGTCCTCGTGGACGACGGAGGACACATCGCTCTGCGGGTCAGTCATCGTGGACCTCGTTTGTTTTCTCTGCGGGGCGGATGTTTCAGACTCCTGTTCGGCCTCTGAGCTTTCGAACAGAGTCTCGAGGTTCAGCGGAGCTACCGTCATCTCCGCGTACTCTTTGGCCTCGTCGACCGTCTGGCGCTTGAGTTTTGTACCGAAGGTACGTTCGGCCCACTGGGCGGCTTTGTCGAAGGAACGGTCAAACCCTTCGCATCCGATGCGTTCGAGCTTGTTCCCCTCTTCGGACAACGCTTTCGTGTAGTGGCTATTCAGAATATCGATGGTGTTCTGAGCCCACTTTTTTGCATTGTCCTCAATGAGGGCTTGCGTGGCGGCGTTTGGCAAAGCCGGTTTGATTACCTCCGATAGGTATTTTACAATCTCGCCGATCGCAGGAGGCTGCCCTTGGCATATATTGTTCATGTGATGTTTCAATTTTATGATCTTGAACGACGTGCGGACCGAGTCGATATGAGGGTCCGTAGACCGTTTCGGCTTTTGGTTCTGCCGGTGATGTGATTTTTTGTTTTTGGGGTGCGAGCGCACCATATACTGAGGCCCCGAGGTACAGGGCCTCGAACGGGCCCGGGGTTCAAAAGATTGCGGCCTGTCGGGCCGACGATCAAAGTCACGATAGTGAGTAGGGGCCGTGCTCCTACGGCCTCCGTATTTGACCATCTCCGCGTAGGAGAGCACTCTTTCCGCCTGTGCGCAGCGCTCTATGCCGCGGTGGTAACGGGGCGTAGGCCGAGCCATGCTCTGGACGGCACGTTTGCGTCCGCGTGTGACCATAGTCCAACCGTCTCTCTCTGGCCAAACCATGGTTTAAGTGTCTTCTCCTTTTTAATATATATGTGTACGTGTGTTAGTAGATTTGTCGTGGATCTGAATTGATCGAATTGGACCTTTTTTCTATGTTTTTTAGGTGTGAGAGGACTCTTGGGGAGATTGGAACCAGGTAAGTAGGCTTATTTATTATTTTTTTATGTTTTTTTGTGTTCTCAGGTAAGTAGGATCTTAATTAGTATCATGTACTTTTTTATTTTCAGGAAAATGGGGCTCGATTTGTGTTAGGTGCTTTTTAAGTAATTGTGGAATTATGTATTATATGCTATATTATCAAGTGTATTTTGAGGAATTTTTATTTCAGGTCAATAGGGATTAATTTGTATTATGTGCTTTTTAATTTTCAGAGAAGTAGGGCTTAATTTGTATTAGATCTCTGTTATTCTCCCGGTTAATAGGGCTTAATTTGTATTATATGCTTTGTTATCGATTGTATTTAGAGGAATTTTTATTCTGAATCAGTGGAATCACTTTCCTTGAATTCTGGAGTGAGGATAAATTAACAAGCCGTTGCAACGTTTCGGTTCTCCTGGAACCTTCTTCAGGCAGGCTTGTTATGATTTGAAATTAGTTAACCGAATAAGTTTGAGGATCCAAAAAAATATGAGTATTGTTTAAAGGCTTTCTCTCAAAGAGCTGGAAGCAGATTTACTAAAATAGATTAAGCATCAAAAGAATATGATTAGTGTTTAAAGGCTTTCTCTCAAAGAGCTGGAAGCAGATTTACTAAAATAGATTAAGCATCAGAAGAGTATGATTAGTGTTTAAAGGCTTTCTCTCAAAGAGCTGGAAGCAGTGAGTGAGCTTTTGCCTCCTCAACTGTCCCTTTTTATAGTATAGGGGGCGGGACTCTGTTTGAATGGGCCAATAGGAGGCTCTCTGTTTGAATGGGCCAATAGGAGGCTCTCCCATGTTTTTGTGGTTGTTTTAATCATCTGTAGTGGGGCTTTTTGCATTGTTTTATTTTAATTTTAAACTAATGGTATTATTTATTTATTAAATTACTGTTTCCCACTTGTGTACTGTGGGTTTTACATTATTTATTTATTTATTTATTTGTTTAATTATTTCTCAATTTAGGTTTGAATTGTTTTAATCTCTTTTTTAATTCTTTTTTCTTTTTCTTTCAAGGCATTCTGGGGTGGCATAGGTATGCCTTTGCCCGTGTTTGTCCTTATTGGGAGTTGTGATTAATCAAATGATGATTCTTATGAACAGGCCGACCAGAAGGGAAACGAACAGTAGAGCGAATTGCAAACATGAGGCACGGGCTGATTAGGGTTGGGGTTAGGGTTAGCGGTTAGGGTTAGGGTTAGGGGGTTAGGGTTAGGGTTAGGGGGTTAGGGTTAGGGTTAAGGTTAGGGTTAGGGTTAGGGTTAAGGTTAGGGTTAGGGTTAGGGGGTTAGGGTTAGGGTTAAGGTTAGGGTTAGGGTTAGGGTTTTAGGGTTAGGGTTAGGGGTCAGGGTAGGCGCTAACCTGTATGCACTGTCCATCTAATGTCGCTCACTCCACTGGGTTTCACCCCCATGTCAGTCGGTCCATTCCCACCATTCTTTTTCTCTTTTGTTTTTTTCTACAGGAACTATACTGGCACGGGTCGGCCTACGGAACGGCGACCCGGAAAGAGTTCCCTCGGACTCAGTGAGTATATTTTTGGGGTCATGTCGTGTGAGCATGCCGTGTGTCTTTTTTCTTGTGCCTCCCGGTGGGATTGAGTCTTTGTTGAGCCTGTCGGGCTGTAGTGGAGTGACCCGGATTCCCCTTCGTGCGTCGGAACTGGCCCGTTCGCGGTCCCTTATAGGGATAGGATGTTTTTCCTGTCTGGTACAGGAGTTTGGGCGGACGCTGGGAGCGTGTCGTACTCGCGGGGAGGCCGGGCAGTTAAGAGAAATGTCCGGAAGGCTGCCCGCGTCCTCGTGGCCGACGGAGGACACATCGCTCTGCGGGTCAGTCATCGTGGACCTCGTTTGTTTTCTCTGCGGGGCGGATGTTTCAGACTCCTGTTCGGCCTCTGAGCTTTCGAACAGAGTCTCGAGGTTCAGCGGAGCTACCGTCATCTCGGCGTACTCTTTGGCCTCGTCGACCGTCTGGCGCTTGAGTTTTGTACCGAAGGTACGTTCGGCCCACTGGGTGGCTTTGTCGAAGGAACGGTCAAACCCGTCGCATCCGATGCGTTCGAGCTTGTTCCCCTCTTCGGACAACGCTTTCGTGTAGTGGCTATTCAGAATATTAATAGTGTTCTGAGCCCACTTTTTTGCATTGTCCTCAATGAGGGCTTGCGTGGCGGCGTTTGGCAAAGCCGGTTTGATTACCTCTGATAGGTATTTTACAATCTCACCGATCGCAGGAGGCTGCCCTTGGCATATATTGTTCATGTGATGTTTCAATTTTATGATCTTGAACGACGTGCGGACCGAGTCAATGTGAGGGTCCGTAGACTGTTTCGGCTTTTGGTTCTGCCGGTGATGTGATTTTTTGTTTTTGGGGTGCGAGCGCACCATATACTGAGGCCCCGAGGTACAGGGCCTCGAACGGGCCCGGGGTTCAAAAGATTGCGGCCTGTCGGGCCGACGATCAAAGTCACGATAGTGAGTAGGGGCCGTGCTCCTACGGCCTCCGTATTTGACCATCTCCGCGTAGGAGAGCTTTCTTTCCGCCTGTGCGCGGCGCTCTATGTCGCGGTGGTAACGGGGCGTAGGCCGAGCCATGCTCTGGACGGCATGTTTGCGTCCGCGTGTGACCATAGTCCAACCGTCTCTCTCTGGCCAAACCATGGTTTGAGTGTCTTCTCCTTTTTAATATATATGTGTACGTGTGTTCGTAGATTTGTTGTGGATCTGAATTGATCAAATTGGACCTTTTTTCTATGTTTTAGGTGTGAGAGGACTCTTGGGGAGATTGGAACCAGGTAAGTAGGCTTATTTATTATTTTTTTTATGTTTTTTTGTGTTCTCAGGTAAGTAGGATCTTAATTAGTATCATGTACTTTTTTATTTTCAGGAAAATGGGGCTCGATTTGTGTTAGGTGCTTTTTAAGTAATTGTGGAATTATGTATTATATGCTATATTATCAAGTGTATTTTGAGGAATTGTTATTTCAGGTCAATAGGGATTAATTTGTATTATGTGCTTTTTAATTTTCAGAGAAGTAGGGCTTAATTTGTATTAGATCTCTGTTATTCTCCCGGTTAATAGGGCTTAATTTGTATTATATGCTTTGTTATCGATTGTATTTAGAGGAATTTTTATTCTGAATCAGTGGAATCACTTTCCTTGAATTCTGGAGTGAGGATAAATTAACAAGCCGTTGCAACGTTTCGGTTCTCCTGGAACCTTCTTCAGGCAGGCTTGTTATGATTTGAAATTAGTTAACCGAATAAGTTTGAGGATCCAAAAAAATATGAGTATTGTTTAAAGGCTTTCTCTCAAAGAGCTGGAAGCAGATTTACT
>NC_030425.2:30632500-30655000 GCF_001660625.3 Ictalurus punctatus
CAATAACCTTGTGGTTTTTGAATATCTGTGTCTGTCCCAACAGGTTTTGGAAGTTGGACCTAACCCCCCTGGTCAGTTTCACCGCGGCGGACGAGTACGTCAGGACAAAGGGCACGACGGTGCCCTCCGTCTGCGTCCCTTTGGTCAGGTACGATTTCAAGATTTTTCTGAGGAACGACCTGCTGTATCCTCGCTGTTTGAGTGCTCCGAAGAGGATTCGTGTCACTTCTCTGAAGTCTCGTTCCTGGGTGCATATGCGGCTGAACCTGAGGAGTTGCGACTTGACTAGGCCGGAATAGGTGTGTCTGGGGTGGAAGCTCCTTTTATGCAATAGGGCATGCGTGTCGGTCTCCTTGAAGAAGACTTTAATGTCCAGTTTGTGTGACGAATTAAAGTCAGGGCCTTTGTACGTAGTGGTGTCTAGAAAGTCCACCGACTCATAACTAATAGTGGATTTAAGTGTAATGGACGGATTGTGGTTATTTAAAGAGGCCTCGAAATCCCTGAACTCATCCTCAGAGTGGGTCCACACTCCCCAGATATCATCCAGATATCTGAAGTAGTGCAGGGGCCTTCTGTGGCATTCGGCCAAAGCCGAAGCCTCCCAATCTGCCATGAAGATGTTGGCGTAGGCCGGGGCGAACTTCTTGCCCATCGCCGTGCCTTTAATTTGTAGGAAAAATTCCCCGTTGAACTCAAAGTCATTTCTGTTTAGATTAATGTCTAAAAGACGGATGAGTTCCTCGTCAGGCCTAGAGGCGTCCGGGTGTTTTTTAAGTATGTTTTTTATCGCCTGAATTCCATCTCTGATGTCGATATTTGTGTAAAGGCTATCTATGTCCATGGTGAAAATGATGGCTTTTGGCGGGATTTTTAGTCCTTTCACCTTGTGTACAAAATCGTACGTATCCTTAATGTAACTGGGGTGGCCCATAGAAAGGGGATTTAGATAATAATCAAGGAATTCGGCCGTGTAGTAGGTCTCGCTACCACAGTCTGAGACTATGGGTCTTCCTGGGGGAATTTCATAGGGCCTGCTCCATTTTGCTCGGTCCTTATGTATTTTCGGGAGCATGTAAAACCGACTGCTCCTCGGTTCTAAATTCCCCAGTAGGTAGGATTTTTGTTTCGCGTTAATGTATTTTTTTGTGTAAAGACTTTGTGTTATTTCTTTTACCATCGGTATGGTGTCTAGGTATATCGGTTCTTTCAATTTCCTATAATATTTAGGGTCATTTAATTGTTTGTACCCCTCCCATAAATATTGTTCCCGATCCATAATGACTATGGCACTCCCTTTGTCTGCCGGTTTTAGAATGATCTGTTTGTTACTCTGCAGTTCCCTGAGAGCATCAATCTCCCCCGGAGTGAGGTTCGGTTCTTCTCGGGGTGGCCTGAAATGATTTTTAAAAGGTTTTAGGTCCGTCTCAAATAGATTGAGAAGTTCTGCGGGTAGTTTATCTGTCGGCGGGGTCCAATCAGATTTAGGTGTGAACGGAGGTGGTTCTTTTTGTGTGTCATTATGGAAATAGGCCGCTAATTTTAGTCTTCTGTGGTATTGCTGTAGGTCGAATCGTGTTTGTATCACCTGTCGCTTCATGCCCGTTGTGCCCGATGGGATAAATGTTAGGCCTTTATTAAGGAGGCTAAGTTGACAGGGAGTGATGTGGAATTTTTTTGATAGGACGATGACACTTCTATTCCCCTCCTGTTTATGCAGGCTTATGGGGAGATTTAATTTAAATACTGCAGCCAGTGCTGGAGCATGCTACCGGCCGTGTCTGCCGTCCAATGAATCCGGTCACCTTTGGTTTGAAATTCCGAGCTGGGAAGGGCCGGAATGTGTCTGAGGTTTCTCGTGATGTAGGCGTTTAGGGTATCGAGATGTATTTGTTCGTTGGGCGGGAGCTCAGGAGAAAAATTCACCACCGGCACCCAGATTTCCGCCCGAGGGAATTTTTCTTTGGCCGTTCTCAATAGCCCTTGAAGCCCCTTGATGGCCGTTTCGTTGACGTTATTGGTTCTGCCATTTATGCCCAACGAAAAAATGACGTGTTCTGTGTCAGTAGAGACTGTGTTTTTGTCAAGCATCTGTTTTATATGTGCAAATTTGGCCCCCGGATAGCTCTCTATCTGTAGGTCGGGGTTCTTAAAAGGTGGCATCCTGGACAGATTGGAGTCCCCGATAATGAGGAATTTTCTCCGTGCCGTCAGTGTCCATTGAGATTTTCTCTTTGTCGCTATGTGTCTGCTAGGCCTGTCTCCCAGCCCGTCGCAGTGTAACGCGGGAGATGCGCCGGGCCCTAAGCTTAAGCGGGCCTGTGTGGCTGTTTTGAGGCTAGTGATTTTGTTAGGGCTCGAAATCGCCTCAGGTGGAGTGACCTTCTCTCGTTCGCACTCCCCTAGGTCCTCGAAGCAGATGAGATCATCCTCCTCCTGTCTGACACAGGGGTTAGGACGTCGCCGAGGACCGCGTTGTGCTTTTGGGGAGGAAAGGAGATGAAGGGAAGTGTCTAAATCGCTGTCCGGTTCCTCCTCTCTAAGGGGGGACCACTCATGCAGCGGGTCAGTCATAGTGGACGCCGTAACGGATCTTACAGGTGGGGATTGTAGTCCCGTTCCTGTGTGTATCAGTGCCTGCACTGTGACTGCTCTAACCGGTGTGTTTTGTGTCTGGGGAGGGGAAGGAGGGGGATTCTGGGTATCCGTTTCCCCTTCCCTCTGAACCGGATCGGTGGGAACGGGCACCGTTTGCCACGTCTCTCGTACCAGCCCTTGAGCCTCTTGCAAAGTTTTGTCCTTGAGTCTTTTACCAATACCCCGTTTTGCCCACACGATGGCAGTGTTGAGACATTTTTCCCAATCCCTAGAGGAGAGGTGCTGCAGCTTAGCCATTTCTGCCCCTAATGCATCTTCATAATGATTTTTAAGAATTAGCATTGTGGTGTATGCCCAATTTTTTGCATTACCCTCAATCAGGGAGTATGTCGTGGCATTTGGCAATGCAGGTTTGATGATCTCTGACAGGTGTTTTTCAATTTTGTTAATGGACGGAGGCTGTTCATGGCTAACGTTGTTTTTGTGGTGTATTAATTTGATAATTTTAAAAAGGAGACGGGTTTTGGTGACAAACTCCGGGTCATCAGAGCGCTCGGGCTTCGTGTTCCGTTTGGGATATGTGTTTTTGTCCCTGGGAAACCAGCGCGCCGTGCCCACTCCGTTCTGTTCCCGGTGGCGTGCTTGCTTTGTAATAGCTTTTGGCCGAGGCATAAATGTTACGGGCCCTGAGAGGGCCCGGGTTTCAAAAAATTGCGGTCTGTCGGACCGTTGCTGGAGTTGACCGCGGTGGGTCGGTGCTACTCTCCTGTGGCCACCGTATTTGACTATGTCCGCATAGGAGAGCATTCTCCCTCCCTGTTCATCCCACGTGGTTCGGTAGCCACCGTGTTTGACAGTGTTCCCATGGAGGGGTGCTCTCTCTACCCGTGTATGTTGTATAGGATTGTGATAAGTGCGGGGCATGGGCCAAACATTGCCCTGGACGGTGCGTTTGCGTCCGCGCGTGACGACTGTCCAGTCGTCCCTTTCTGGCCAAACCATGTTTTGGCAATGTTATTGTAGTTTACTGAACTCAGGTAAATATAACTTTCTGAAACCTTTTCTGTGTCTTATTATCAATTTTTCAGTGTATTGAATGAATGTGGATTTTTACTAATATCAAATTTGAACGTTTTTATCTTTTCTAGGTGTTGGAGAAAAAAAAGGTAGTGTATGGTATGTATAAATGTGCTATTTTGAGTACTAAGGTATTTTAGAGTATTTTTGGATTTAAGTTTTAGGTATTATAAGTAGTGTTCGGTTCGTATCAGTGTAGTTTCTTTTAAGAAAAGAAGATAGGGTGTATTTTCAATAAAATAATGAATGTAAGTAAAGGGAATCCTTTCCTTAAACTTTAATTCAGGTACAGTTAACAAAATAGAAGAATAAATCAGCTGTTGTAAAGCAATAGTAGCAGGTAGTATTTGGTTTGAATCGAGGTACTCTTTTTTTAAAAAGAACGAATAGGGTGTATTTTGAATCAAGAGGTGAATATAATAGTAAATGTAAGTAGATGGAATACTTTCCTTCAGGTTTAGTCTAGATAAAGTTCAGAAATAAAAGGATGAACAAGCCGTTGCAACGTTTCGGTTCCCTCAGAACCTTCTTCAGGCAGGCTTGTTCTGTTATTTCACAAAAGAAAACAAAAGAAAATGTTCAAAATGAATAAAATTGAAGAGATAAAGAAAATAAGTAAACAAAAATAACAGATTTCTAAGTGCAACTGGTTGTAAAAGGCTTTCTCTCTCAGAGCTAGAAGCAAGGAATGGGATTCTGCTCCTCCCCTCCCTCCCTTTATAAGGGTGAGGGGGTGGGACTCCATTCAAACGGGCCAATGGATGTTTTTTTCTCCTTGTCCTGGTTCCCACAACTCTGATGGGGGTGGGACTAAATTCAAACGAGCAAATGGGGAGCCTTTTCCCCTTTTCTCTGATTTGACAGAAGCAGCAAAGAGCCAATAAGGGGGTAAGCTGCTTATTTGTAGGGCTTTTTGAGTGTTCAATTTGGCCTAATAGTAATTGTTATTTGCTAAGTTGAAATTTATATATTATTTTGGAAAATAATTCAAAATTTTTGAAATGATTATTTTATTAGTCTGTTTTTTGTCAGAATTTTTTGGTTGGCACTAACGTATTCCTATGTGTGTTTTCTTTCCTGCCCTTAATCTAATTGATTACCATTACATATGTCCTAACTGTATTATAAATGACTATAATCCTTGTTCTTGAGCAGGATGATTATAGGAAAAAGATATAGTGAACCATTGAGATTTTTTCTGACATGAGGCACGGGCCGGTTAGGGTTGGGGTTAGGGTTAGCGGTCAGGGTTAGGGGGTTAGGGTTAGGTTTTAGGGTTAAGGTTAAGGTTAGGGTTAGGTTTTAGGGTTAAGGTTAGGGTTAGGTTTTAGGGTTAAGGTTAAGGTTAGGGTTAGGTTTTAGGGTTAAGGTTAAGGTTAGGGTTAGGTTTTAGGGTTAGGGTTAAAGTTAGGGTTAGGTTTTAGGGTTAGGGTTAGGTTTTAGGGTTAAGGTTAGGTTTTAGGGTTAAGGTTAAGGTTAGGTTTTTAGGGTTAAGGTTAACGTTAGGGTTAGGTTTTAGGGTTAGGGTTAGGTTTTAGGTTTTAGGGTTAAGGTTAGGTTTTAGGGTTAAGGTTAAGGTTAGGGTTAGGTTTTAGGGTTGGGGTTAGGTTTTAGGGTTAGGGTTAGGTTTTAGGGTTAAGGTTAGGGTTAGGTTTAGGGTTAGGTTTTAGGGTTAAGTTAGGTTTTAGGGTTAGGGTTAGGGGTTAGGGTTAGGGGGGTTAGGGTTAGGGTTAGGGGTTAGGGTTAGGGGTTAGGGTTAGGGGTTAGGGTTAGGGGGTTAGGGTTAGGGTTAGGGTTGGGGTTAGGGTTAGCGGTTAGGGTTAGGGTTAGGGGGTTAGGGTTAGGGGGTTAGGGTTAGGGTTAGGGGGTTAGGGTTAGGGTTAAGGTTAGGGTTAGGGTTTTAGGGTTAGGGTTAGGGGGTTAGGGTTAGGGTTAAGGTTAGGGTTAGGGTTAAGGTTAGGGTTAGGGTTTTAGGGTTAGGGTTAGGGGCCAGGGTAGGCGCTAACCTGTATGCACTGTCCATCTAATGTCGCTCACTCCACTGGGTTTCACCCCCATGTCAGCCGGTCCATTCCCACCATTCTTTTTCTCTTTTGTTTTTTTCTCCAGTTCCCTCGGACTCAGTGAGTATATTTTTGGGGTCATGTCGTGTGAGCATGCCGTGTGTCTTTTTTCTTGTGCCTCCCGGTGGGATTGAGTCTTTGTTGAGCCTGTCGGGCTGTAGTGGAGTGACCCGGATTCCCCTTCGTGCGTCGGAACTGGCCCGTTCGCGGTCCCTGATAGGGATAGGATGATTTTCCTGTCTGGTACAGGAGTTTGGGCGGACGCTGGGAGCGTGTCGTACTCGCGGGGAGGCCGGGCAGTTAAGAGAAATGTCCGGAAGGCTGCCCGCGTCCTCGTGGACGACGGAGGACACATCGCTCTGCGGGTCAGTCATCGTGGACCTCGTTTGTTTTCTCTGCGGGGCGGATGTTTCAGACTCCTGTTCGGCCTCTGAGCTTTCGAACAGAGTCTCGAGGTTCAGCGGAGCTACCGTCATCTCCGCGTACTCTTTGGCCTCGTCGACCGTCTGGCGCTTGAGTTTTGTACCGAAGGTACGTTCGGCCCACTGGGCGGCTTTGTCGAAGGAACGGTCAAACCCTTCGCATCCGATGCGTTCGAGCTTGTTCCCCTCTTCGGACAACGCTTTCGTGTAGTGGCTATTCAGAATATCGATGGTGTTCTGAGCCCACTTTTTTGCATTGTCCTCAATGAGGGCTTGCGTGGCGGCGTTTGGCAAAGCCGGTTTGATTACCTCCGATAGGTATTTTACAATCTCGCCGATCGCAGGAGGCTGCCCTTGGCATATATTGTTCATGTGATGTTTCAATTTTATGATCTTGAACGACGTGCGGACCGAGTCGATATGAGGGTCCGTAGACCGTTTCGGCTTTTGGTTCTGCCGGTGATGTGATTTTTTGTTTTTGGGGTGCGAGCGCACCATATACTGAGGCCCCGAGGTACAGGGCCTCGAACGGGCCCGGGGTTCAAAAGATTGCGGCCTGTCGGGCCGACGATCAAAGTCACGATAGTGAGTAGGGGCCGTGCTCCTACGGCCTCCGTATTTGACCATCTCCGCGTAGGAGAGCACTCTTTCCGCCTGTGCGCAGCGCTCTATGCCGCGGTGGTAACGGGGCGTAGGCCGAGCCATGCTCTGGACGGCACGTTTGCGTCCGCGTGTGACCATAGTCCAACCGTCTCTCTCTGGCCAAACCATGGTTTAAGTGTCTTCTCCTTTTTAATATATATGTGTACGTGTGTTAGTAGATTTGTCGTGGATCTGAATTGATCGAATTGGACCTTTTTTCTATGTTTTTTAGGTGTGAGAGGACTCTTGGGGAGATTGGAACCAGGTAAGTAGGCTTATTTATTATTTTTTTATGTTTTTTTGTGTTCTCAGGTAAGTAGGATCTTAATTAGTATCATGTACTTTTTTATTTTCAGGAAAATGGGGCTCGATTTGTGTTAGGTGCTTTTTAAGTAATTGTGGAATTATGTATTATATGCTATATTATCAAGTGTATTTTGAGGAATTTTTATTTCAGGTCAATAGGGATTAATTTGTATTATGTGCTTTTTAATTTTCAGAGAAGTAGGGCTTAATTTGTATTAGATCTCTGTTATTCTCCCGGTTAATAGGGCTTAATTTGTATTATATGCTTTGTTATCGATTGTATTTAGAGGAATTTTTATTCTGAATCAGTGGAATCACTTTCCTTGAATTCTGGAGTGAGGATAAATTAACAAGCCGTTGCAACGTTTCGGTTCTCCTGGAACCTTCTTCAGGCAGGCTTGTTATGATTTGAAATTAGTTAACCGAATAAGTTTGAGGATCCAAAAAAATATGAGTATTGTTTAAAGGCTTTCTCTCAAAGAGCTGGAAGCAGATTTACTAAAATAGATTAAGCATCAAAAGAATATGATTAGTGTTTAAAGGCTTTCTCTCAAAGAGCTGGAAGCAGATTTACTAAAATAGATTAAGCATCAGAAGAGTATGATTAGTGTTTAAAGGCTTTCTCTCAAAGAGCTGGAAGCAGTGAGTGAGCTTTTGCCTCCTCAACTGTCCCTTTTTATAGTATAGGGGGCGGGACTCTGTTTGAATGGGCCAATAGGAGGCTCTCTGTTTGAATGGGCCAATAGGAGGCTCTCCCATGTTTTTGTGGTTGTTTTAATCATCTGTAGTGGGGCTTTTTGCATTGTTTTATTTTAATTTTAAACTAATGGTATTATTTATTTATTAAATTACTGTTTCCCACTTGTGTACTGTGGGTTTTACATTATTTATTTATTTATTTATTTGTTTAATTATTTCTCAATTTAGGTTTGAATTGTTTTAATCTCTTTTTTAATTCTTTTTTCTTTTTCTTTCAAGGCATTCTGGGGTGGCATAGGTATGCCTTTGCCCGTGTTTGTCCTTATTGGGAGTTGTGATTAATCAAATGATGATTCTTATGAACAGGCCGACCAGAAGGGAAACGAACAGTAGAGCGAATTGCAAACATGAGGCACGGGCTGATTAGGGTTGGGGTTAGGGTTAGCGGTTAGGGTTAGGGTTAGGGGGTTAGGGTTAGGGTTAGGGGGTTAGGGTTAGGGTTAAGGTTAGGGTTAGGGTTAGGGTTAAGGTTAGGGTTAGGGTTAGGGGGTTAGGGTTAGGGTTAAGGTTAGGGTTAGGGTTAGGGTTTTAGGGTTAGGGTTAGGGGTCAGGGTAGGCGCTAACCTGTATGCACTGTCCATCTAATGTCGCTCACTCCACTGGGTTTCACCCCCATGTCAGTCGGTCCATTCCCACCATTCTTTTTCTCTTTTGTTTTTTTCTACAGGAACTATACTGGCACGGGTCGGCCTACGGAACGGCGACCCGGAAAGAGTTCCCTCGGACTCAGTGAGTATATTTTTGGGGTCATGTCGTGTGAGCATGCCGTGTGTCTTTTTTCTTGTGCCTCCCGGTGGGATTGAGTCTTTGTTGAGCCTGTCGGGCTGTAGTGGAGTGACCCGGATTCCCCTTCGTGCGTCGGAACTGGCCCGTTCGCGGTCCCTTATAGGGATAGGATGTTTTTCCTGTCTGGTACAGGAGTTTGGGCGGACGCTGGGAGCGTGTCGTACTCGCGGGGAGGCCGGGCAGTTAAGAGAAATGTCCGGAAGGCTGCCCGCGTCCTCGTGGCCGACGGAGGACACATCGCTCTGCGGGTCAGTCATCGTGGACCTCGTTTGTTTTCTCTGCGGGGCGGATGTTTCAGACTCCTGTTCGGCCTCTGAGCTTTCGAACAGAGTCTCGAGGTTCAGCGGAGCTACCGTCATCTCGGCGTACTCTTTGGCCTCGTCGACCGTCTGGCGCTTGAGTTTTGTACCGAAGGTACGTTCGGCCCACTGGGTGGCTTTGTCGAAGGAACGGTCAAACCCGTCGCATCCGATGCGTTCGAGCTTGTTCCCCTCTTCGGACAACGCTTTCGTGTAGTGGCTATTCAGAATATTAATAGTGTTCTGAGCCCACTTTTTTGCATTGTCCTCAATGAGGGCTTGCGTGGCGGCGTTTGGCAAAGCCGGTTTGATTACCTCTGATAGGTATTTTACAATCTCACCGATCGCAGGAGGCTGCCCTTGGCATATATTGTTCATGTGATGTTTCAATTTTATGATCTTGAACGACGTGCGGACCGAGTCAATGTGAGGGTCCGTAGACTGTTTCGGCTTTTGGTTCTGCCGGTGATGTGATTTTTTGTTTTTGGGGTGCGAGCGCACCATATACTGAGGCCCCGAGGTACAGGGCCTCGAACGGGCCCGGGGTTCAAAAGATTGCGGCCTGTCGGGCCGACGATCAAAGTCACGATAGTGAGTAGGGGCCGTGCTCCTACGGCCTCCGTATTTGACCATCTCCGCGTAGGAGAGCTTTCTTTCCGCCTGTGCGCGGCGCTCTATGTCGCGGTGGTAACGGGGCGTAGGCCGAGCCATGCTCTGGACGGCATGTTTGCGTCCGCGTGTGACCATAGTCCAACCGTCTCTCTCTGGCCAAACCATGGTTTGAGTGTCTTCTCCTTTTTAATATATATGTGTACGTGTGTTCGTAGATTTGTTGTGGATCTGAATTGATCAAATTGGACCTTTTTTCTATGTTTTAGGTGTGAGAGGACTCTTGGGGAGATTGGAACCAGGTAAGTAGGCTTATTTATTATTTTTTTTATGTTTTTTTGTGTTCTCAGGTAAGTAGGATCTTAATTAGTATCATGTACTTTTTTATTTTCAGGAAAATGGGGCTCGATTTGTGTTAGGTGCTTTTTAAGTAATTGTGGAATTATGTATTATATGCTATATTATCAAGTGTATTTTGAGGAATTGTTATTTCAGGTCAATAGGGATTAATTTGTATTATGTGCTTTTTAATTTTCAGAGAAGTAGGGCTTAATTTGTATTAGATCTCTGTTATTCTCCCGGTTAATAGGGCTTAATTTGTATTATATGCTTTGTTATCGATTGTATTTAGAGGAATTTTTATTCTGAATCAGTGGAATCACTTTCCTTGAATTCTGGAGTGAGGATAAATTAACAAGCCGTTGCAACGTTTCGGTTCTCCTGGAACCTTCTTCAGGCAGGCTTGTTATGATTTGAAATTAGTTAACCGAATAAGTTTGAGGATCCAAAAAAATATGAGTATTGTTTAAAGGCTTTCTCTCAAAGAGCTGGAAGCAGATTTACTAAAATAGATTAAGCATCAAAAGAATATGATTAGTGTTTAAAGGCTTTCTCTCAAAGAGCTGGAAGCAGATTTACTAAAATAGATTAAGCATCAGAAGAGTATGATTAGTGTTTAAAGGCTTTCTCTCAAAGAGCTGGAAGCAGTGAGTGAGCTTTTGCCTCCTCAACTGTCCCTTTTTATAGTATAGGGGGCGGGACTCTGTTTGAATGGGCCAATAGGAGGCTCTCTGTTTGAATGGGCCAATAGGAGGCTCTCCCATGTTTTAGTGGTTGTTTTAATCATCTGTAGTGGGGCTTTTTTCATTGTTTTATTTTGATTTTAAACTAATGGTATTATTTATTTATTAAATTACTGTTTCCCACTTGTGTACTGTGGGTTTTCCATTATTTATGTATTTATTTATTTCTCCATTTAGGTTTGAATTGTTTTAATCTCTTTTTTAATTCTTTTTTCTTTTTCTTTCAAGGCATTCTGGGGTGGCATAGGTATGCCTTTGCCCGTGTTTGTCCTTATTGGGAGTTGTGATTAATCAAATGATGATTCTTATGAACAGGCCGACCAGAAGGGAAAAGAACAGTAGAGCGAATTGCGAACATGAGGCACGGGCTGATTAGGGTTGGGGTTAGGGTTAGCGGTTAGGGTTAGGGTTAGGGGGTTAAGGTTAGGGTTAGGGGGTTAGGGTTAGGGTTAGGGGGTTAGGGTTAGGGTTAGGGTTAAGGTTAGGGTTAAGGTTAGGGTTAGGGTTTTAGGGTTAGGGTTAGGGGGTTAGGGTTAGGGTTAAGGTTAGGGTTAGGGTTAGGGTCAGGGTCAGGGTCAGGGTTAGGGGTTAGGGTTAGGGTTAGGTTTAGGGTTAGGGTTAGGGTTAGGGGTTAGGGTTAGGGTTAGGGGGTTAGGGTTAGGGTTAGGGGTTAGGGGTTAGGGTTAGGGGGGTTAGGGTTAGGGTTAGGGTTAGGGGGTTAGGGTTAGGGTTAGGGTTAGGGGTAGGGTTAGGGGTTAGGGTTAGGGTTAGGGTTAGGGTTAGGGGGTTAGGGGGTTAGGGGGTTAGGGTTAGGGTTAGGGGGGGTTAGGGTTAGGGTTAGGGGTTAGGGTTAGGGTTAGGGTTAGGGTTGTTAGGGTTAGGGGTTAGGGGTTAGGGTTAGGGTTAGGGGGGTTAGGGTTAGGGTTAGGGGGGTTAGGGTTAGGGTTAGGGTTAGGGGTTAGGGTTAGGGTTAGGGGGTTAGGGTTAGGGTTAGGGGTTAGGGTTAGGGTTGGGGTTAGGGTTAGCGGTTAGGGTTAGGGGGTTAGGGTTAGGTTTTAGGGTTAAGGTTAAGGTTAGGGTTAGGTTTTAGGGTTAAGGTTAGGGTTAGGTTTTAGGGTTAGGGTTAAGGTTAGGGTTAGGTTTTAGGGTTAAGGTTAAGGTTAGGGTTAGGTTTTAGGGTTAGGGTTAGGTTTTAGGGTTAAGGTTAGGTTTTAGGGTTAGGTTTTAGGGTTAGGGTTAGGTTTTAGGTTTTAGGGTTAAGGTTAGGTTTTAGGGTTAAGGTTAGGGTTAGGTTTTAGGGTTAGGGTTAGGTTTTAGGTTTTAGGGTTAAGGTTAGGTTTTAGGGTTAAGGTTAAGGTTAGGGTTAGGTTTTAGGGTTAGGGTTAGGTTTTAGGGTTAAGGTTAGGTTTTAGGGTTAAGGTTAGGTTTTTAAGGTTAAGGTTAGGGTTAGGTTTTAGGGTTAGGGTTAGGTTTTAGGTTTTAGGGTTAAGGTTAGGTTTTAGGGTTAAGGTTAAGGTTAGGGTTAGGTTTTAGGGTTAGGGTTAGGTTTTAGGGTTAAGGTTAGGTTTTAGGGTTAAAGTTAAGGTTAGGGTTAGGTATTAGGGTTAAGGTTAGGGTTAGGTTTAGGGTTAGGTTTTAGGGTTAGGATTAGGGTTAGGTTTTAGGGTTAGGGTTAGGTTTTAGGGTTAAGGTTAGGGTTAGGTTTTAGGGTTGAGGTTAAGGTTAGGGTTAGGGTTAGTGCTTTTAGGAGGGTGGGCGCTAACCCGTGTGCACAGGCCATCTATGTCGTTTGCTCGAATGGATTCACTTCACATTAAGGCCTTGGGGATGTATAGTACCTAATTTCCTAATCCAGATCTTTTCTGCTCTTTTTCTCTGGAGCACAGACCACAACGGGTTGGCCTGCAGGACCGTGACGCTGAATGAGTCCCATCCGTGCTCCAGAAAGTGTTGGACCAGGTAGGTATTCTTTTCTTTTCCTTTCAGGATGTTGTGTTTGTGTTGGGTCATTCTGACCAGAATGGTGTTTCCCGTCTCACCCACGTATTGTGTGCAACACTTTTTGCAGGTGATTAGGTACACCGCATTTTTAGTGTGTACGGTGCCCGATCGGTGAGTAGGGAAGACTTCCTTCGTGCTTCTGTTTAGGACGTATTCTCTTTGGAAAAGATATTGCCCGTGATGCTTGGGTTTAGCATCGTGGAGGGCCCGAACTTTAGCTCTGATCAAATAGTCATGCAGATTTTTGTTCTTCCGGAACGCTGCAATAACCTTGTGGTTTTTGAATATCTGTGTCTGTCCCAACAGGTTTTGGAAGTTGGACCTAACCCCCCTGGTCAGTTTCACCGCGGCGGACGAGTACGTCAGGACAAAGGGCACGACGGTGCCCTCCGTCTGCGTCCCTTTGGTCAGGTACGATTTCAAGATTTTTCTGAGGAACGACCTGCTGTATCCTCGCTGTTTGAGTGCTCCGAAGAGGATTCGTGTCACTTCTCTGAAGTCTCGTTCCTGGGTGCATATGCGGCTGAACCTGAGGAGTTGCGACTTGACTAGGCCGGAATAGGTGTGTCTGGGGTGGAAGCTCCTTTTATGCAATAGGGCATGCGTGTCGGTCTCCTTGAAGAAGACTTTAATGTCCAGTTTGTGTGACGAATTAAAGTCAGGGCCTTTGTACGTAGTGGTGTCTAGAAAGTCCACCGACTCATAACTAATAGTGGATTTAAGTGTAATGGACGGATTGTGGTTATTTAAAGAGGCCTCGAAATCCCTGAACTCATCCTCAGAGTGGGTCCACACTCCCCAGATATCATCCAGATATCTGAAGTAGTGCAGGGGCCTTCTGTGGCATTCGGCCAAAGCCGAAGCCTCCCAATCTGCCATGAAGATGTTGGCGTAGGCCGGGGCGAACTTCTTGCCCATCGCCGTGCCTTTAATTTGTAGGAAAAATTCCCCGTTGAACTCAAAGTCATTTCTGTTTAGATTAATGTCTAAAAGACGGATGAGTTCCTCGTCAGGCCTAGAGGCGTCCGGGTGTTTTTTAAGTATGTTTTTTATCGCCTGAATTCCATCTCTGATGTCGATATTTGTGTAAAGGCTATCTATGTCCATGGTGAAAATGATGGCTTTCGGCGGGATTTTTAGTCCTTTCACCTTGTGTACAAAATCGTACGTATCCTTAATGTAACTGGGGTGGCCCATAGAAAGGGGATTTAGATAATAATCAAGGAATTCGGCCGTGTAGTAGGTCTCGCTACCACAGTCTGAGACTATGGGTCTTCCTGGGGGAATTTCATAGGGCCTGCTCCATTTTGCTCGGTCCTTATGTATTTTCGGGAGCATGTAAAACCGACTGCTCCTCGGTTCTAAATTCCCCAGTAGGTAGGATTTTTGTTTCGCGTTAATGTATTTTTTTGTGTAAAGACTTTGTGTTATTTCTTTTACCATCGGTATGGTGTCTAGGTATATCGGTTCTTTCAATTTCCTATAATATTTAGGGTCATTTAATTGTTTGTACCCCTCCCATAAATATTGTTCCCGATCCATAATGACTATGGCACTCCCTTTGTCTGCCGGTTTTAGAATGATCTGTTTGTTACTCTGCAGTTCCCTGAGAGCATCAATCTCCCCCGGAGTGAGGTTCGGTTCTTCTCGGGGTGGCCTGAAATGATTTTTAAAAGGTTTTAGGTCCGTCTCAAATAGATTGAGAAGTTCTGCGGGTAGTTTATCTGTCGGCGGGGTCCAATCAGATTTAGGTGTGAACGGAGGTGGTTCTTTTTGTGTGTCATTATGGAAATAGGCCGCTAATTTTAGTCTTCTGTGGTATTGCTGTAGGTCGAATCGTGTTTGTATCACCTGTCGCTTCATGCCCGTTGTGCCCGATGGGATAAATGTTAGGCCTTTATTAAGGAGGCTAAGTTGACAGGGAGTGATGTGGAATTTTTTTGATAGGACGATGACACTTCTATTCCCCTCCTGTTTATGCAGGCTTATGGGGAGATTTAATTTAAATACTGCAGCCAGTGCTGGAGCATGCTACCGGCCGTGTCTGCCGTCCAATGAATCCGGTCACCTTTGGTTTGAAATTCCGAGCTGGGAAGGGCCGGAATGTGTCTGAGGTTTCTCGTGATGTAGGCGTTTAGGGTATCGAGATGTATTTGTTCGTTGGGCGGGAGCTCAGGAGAAAAATTCACCACCGGCACCCAGATTTCCGCCCGAGGGAATTTTTCTTTGGCCGTTCTCAATAGCCCTTGAAGCCCCTTGATGGCCGTTTCGTTGACGTTATTGGTTCTGCCATTTATGCCCAACGAAAAAATGACGTGTTCTGTGTCAGTAGAGACTGTGTTTTTGTCAAGCATCTGTTTTATATGTGCAAATTTGGCCCCCGGATAGCTCTCTATCTGTAGGTCGGGGTTCTTAAAAGGTGGCATCCTGGACAGATTGGAGTCCCCGATAATGAGGAATTTTCTCCGTGCCGTCAGTGTCCATTGAGATTTTCTCTTTGTCGCTATGTGTCTGCTAGGCCTGTCTCCCAGCCCGTCGCAGTGTAACGCGGGAGATGCGCCGGGCCCTAAGCTTAAGCGGGCCTGTGTGGCTGTTTTGAGGCTAGTGATTTTGTTAGGGCTCGAAATCGCCTCAGGTGGAGTGACCTTCTCTCGTTCGCACTCCCCTAGGTCCTCGAAGCAGATGAGATCATCCTCCTCCTGTCTGACACAGGGGTTAGGACGTCGCCGAGGACCGCGTTGTGCTTTTGGGGAGGAAAGGAGATGAAGGGAAGTGTCTAAATCGCTGTCCGGTTCCTCCTCTCTAAGGGGGGACCACTCATGCAGCGGGTCAGTCATAGTGGACGCCGTAACGGATCTTACAGGTGGGGATTGTAGTCCCGTTCCTGTGTGTATCAGTGCCTGCACTGTGACTGCTCTAACCGGTGTGTTTTGTGTCTGGGGAGGGGAAGGAGGGGGATTCTGGGTATCCGTTTCCCCTTCCCTCTGAACCGGATCGGTGGGAACGGGCACCGTTTGCCACGTCTCTCGTACCAGCCCTTGAGCCTCTTGCAAAGTTTTGTCCTTGAGTCTTTTACCAATACCCCGTTTTGCCCACACGATGGCAGTGTTGAGACATTTTTCCCAATCCCTAGAGGAGAGGTGCTGCAGCTTAGCCATTTCTGCCCCTAATGCATCTTCATAATGATTTTTAAGAATTAGCATTGTGGTGTATGCCCAATTTTTTGCATTACCCTCAATCAGGGAGTATGTCGTGGCATTTGGCAATGCAGGTTTGATGATCTCTGACAGGTGTTTTTCAATTTTGTTAATGGACGGAGGCTGTTCATGGCTAACGTTGTTTTTGTGGTGTATTAATTTGATAATTTTAAAAAGGAGACGGGTTTTGGTGACAAACTCCGGGTCATCAGAGCGCTCGGGCTTCGTGTTCCGTTTGGGATATGTGTTTTTGTCCCTGGGAAACCAGCGCGCCGTGCCCACTCCGTTCTGTTCCCGGTGGCGTGCTTGCTTTGTAATAGCTTTTGGCCGAGGCATAAATGTTACGGGCCCTGAGAGGGCCCGGGTTTCAAAAAATTGCGGTCTGTCGGACCGTTGCTGGAGTTGACCGCGGTGGGTCGGTGCTACTCTCCTGTGGCCACCGTATTTGACTATGTCCGCATAGGAGAGCATTCTCCCTCCCTGTTCATCCCACGTGGTTCGGTAGCCACCGTGTTTGACAGTGTTCCCATGGAGGGGTGCTCTCTCTACCCGTGTATGTTGTATAGGATTGTGATAAGTGCGGGGCATGGGCCAAACATTGCCCTGGACGGTGCGTTTGCGTCCGCGCGTGACGACTGTCCAGTCGTCCCTTTCTGGCCAAACCATGTTTTGGCAATGTTATTGTAGTTTACTGAACTCAGGTAAATATAACTTTCTGAAACCTTTTCTGTGTCTTATTATCAATTTTTCAGTGTATTGAATGAATGTGGATTTTTACTAATATCAAATTTGAACGTTTTTATCTTTTCTAGGTGTTGGAGAAAAAAAAGGTAGTGTATGGTATGTATAAATGTGCTATTTTGAGTACTAAGGTATTTTAGAGTATTTTTGGATTTAAGTTTTAGGTATTATAAGTAGTGTTCGGTTCGTATCAGTGTAGTTTCTTTTAAGAAAAGAAGATAGGGTGTATTTTCAATAAAATAATGAATGTAAGTAAAGGGAATCCTTTCCTTAAACTTTAATTCAGGTACAGTTAACAAAATAGAAGAATAAATCAGCTGTTGTAAAGCAATAGTAGCAGGTAGTATTTGGTTTGAATCGAGGTACTCTTTTTTTAAAAAGAACGAATAGGGTGTATTTTGAATCAAGAGGTGAATATAATAGTAAATGTAAGTAGATGGAATACTTTCCTTCAGGTTTAGTCTAGATAAAGTTCAGAAATAAAAGGATGAACAAGCCGTTGCAACGTTTCGGTTCCCTCAGAACCTTCTTCAGGCAGGCTTGTTCTGTTATTTCACAAAAGAAAACAAAAGAAAATGTTCAAAATGAATAAAATTGAAGAGATAAAGAAAATAAGTAAACAAAAATAACAGATTTCTAAGTGCAACTGGTTGTAAAAGGCTTTCTCTCTCAGAGCTAGAAGCAAGGAATGGGATTCTGCTCCTCCCCTCCCTCCCTTTATAAGGGTGAGGGGGTGGGACTCCATTCAAACGGGCCAATGGATGTTTTTTTCTCCTTGTCCTGGTTCCCACAACTCTGATGGGGGTGGGACTAAATTCAAACGAGCAAATGGGGAGCCTTTTCCCCTTTTCTCTGATTTGACAGAAGCAGCAAAGAGCCAATAAGGGGGTAAGCTGCTTATTTGTAGGGCTTTTTGAGTGTTCAATTTGGCCTAATAGTAATTGTTATTTGCTAAGTTGAAATTTATATATTATTTTGGAAAATAATTCAAAATTTTTGAAATGATTATTTTATTAGTCTGTTTTTTGTCAGAATTTTTTGGTTGGCACTAACGTATTCCTATGTGTGTTTTCTTTCCTGCCCTTAATCTAATTGATTACCATTACATATGTCCTAACTGTATTATAAATGACTATAATCCTTGTTCTTGAGCAGGATGATTATAGGAAAAAGATATAGTGAACCATTGAGATTTTTTCTGACATGAGGCACGGGCCGGTTAGGGTTGGGGTTAGGGTTAGCGGTCAGGGTTAGGGGGTTAGGGTTAGGTTTTAGGGTTAAGGTTAAGGTTAGGGTTAGGTTTTAGGGTTAAGGTTAGGGTTAGGTTTTAGGGTTAAGGTTAAGGTTAGGGTTAGGTTTTAGGGTTAAGGTTAAGGTTAGGGTTAGGTTTTAGGGTTAGGGTTAAAGTTAGGGTTAGGTTTTAGGGTTAGGGTTAGGTTTTAGGGTTAAGGTTAGGTTTTAGGGTTAAGGTTAAGGTTAGGTTTTTAGGGTTAAGGTTAACGTTAGGGTTAGGTTTTAGGGTTAGGGTTAGGTTTTAGGTTTTAGGGTTAAGGTTAGGTTTTAGGGTTAAGGTTAAGGTTAGGGTTAGGTTTTAGGGTTGGGGTTAGGTTTTAGGGTTAGGGTTAGGTTTTAGGGTTAAGGTTAGGGTTAGGTTTAGGGTTAGGTTTTAGGGTTAAGTTAGGTTTTAGGGTTAGGGTTAGGGGTTAGGGTTAGGGGGGTTAGGGTTAGGGTTAGGGGTTAGGGTTAGGGGTTAGGGTTAGGGGTTAGGGTTAGGGGGTTAGGGTTAGGGTTAGGGTTGGGGTTAGGGTTAGCGGTTAGGGTTAGGGTTAGGGGGTTAGGGTTAGGGGGTTAGGGTTAGGGTTAGGGGGTTAGGGTTAGGGTTAAGGTTAGGGTTAGGGTTTTAGGGTTAGGGTTAGGGGGTTAGGGTTAGGGTTAAGGTTAGGGTTAGGGTTAAGGTTAGGGTTAGGGTTTTAGGGTTAGGGTTAGGGGCCAGGGTAGGCGCTAACCTGTATGCACTGTCCATCTAATGTCGCTCACTCCACTGGGTTTCACCCCCATGTCAGCCGGTCCATTCCCACCATTCTTTTTCTCTTTTGTTTTTTTCTCCAGTTCCCTCGGACTCAGTGAGTATATTTTTGGGGTCATGTCGTGTGAGCATGCCGTGTGTCTTTTTTCTTGTGCCTCCCGGTGGGATTGAGTCTTTGTTGAGCCTGTCGGGCTGTAGTGGAGTGACCCGGATTCCCCTTCGTGCGTCGGAACTGGCCCGTTCGCGGTCCCTGATAGGGATAGGATGATTTTCCTGTCTGGTACAGGAGTTTGGGCGGACGCTGGGAGCGTGTCGTACTCGCGGGGAGGCCGGGCAGTTAAGAGAAATGTCCGGAAGGCTGCCCGCGTCCTCGTGGACGACGGAGGACACATCGCTCTGCGGGTCAGTCATCGTGGACCTCGTTTGTTTTCTCTGCGGGGCGGATGTTTCAGACTCCTGTTCGGCCTCTGAGCTTTCGAACAGAGTCTCGAGGTTCAGCGGAGCTACCGTCATCTCCGCGTACTCTTTGGCCTCGTCGACCGTCTGGCGCTTGAGTTTTGTACCGAAGGTACGTTCGGCCCACTGGGCGGCTTTGTCGAAGGAACGGTCAAACCCTTCGCATCCGATGCGTTCGAGCTTGTTCCCCTCTTCGGACAACGCTTTCGTGTAGTGGCTATTCAGAATATCGATGGTGTTCTGAGCCCACTTTTTTGCATTGTCCTCAATGAGGGCTTGCGTGGCGGCGTTTGGCAAAGCCGGTTTGATTACCTCCGATAGGTATTTTACAATCTCGCCGATCGCAGGAGGCTGCCCTTGGCATATATTGTTCATGTGATGTTTCAATTTTATGATCTTGAACGACGTGCGGACCGAGTCGATATGAGGGTCCGTAGACCGTTTCGGCTTTTGGTTCTGCCGGTGATGTGATTTTTTGTTTTTGGGGTGCGAGCGCACCATATACTGAGGCCCCGAGGTACAGGGCCTCGAACGGGCCCGGGGTTCAAAAGATTGCGGCCTGTCGGGCCGACGATCAAAGTCACGATAGTGAGTAGGGGCCGTGCTCCTACGGCCTCCGTATTTGACCATCTCCGCGTAGGAGAGCACTCTTTCCGCCTGTGCGCAGCGCTCTATGCCGCGGTGGTAACGGGGCGTAGGCCGAGCCATGCTCTGGACGGCACGTTTGCGTCCGCGTGTGACCATAGTCCAACCGTCTCTCTCTGGCCAAACCATGGTTTAAGTGTCTTCTCCTTTTTAATATATATGTGTACGTGTGTTAGTAGATTTGTCGTGGATCTGAATTGATCGAATTGGACCTTTTTTCTATGTTTTTTAGGTGTGAGAGGACTCTTGGGGAGATTGGAACCAGGTAAGTAGGCTTATTTATTATTTTTTTATGTTTTTTTGTGTTCTCAGGTAAGTAGGATCTTAATTAGTATCATGTACTTTTTTATTTTCAGGAAAATGGGGCTCGATTTGTGTTAGGTGCTTTTTAAGTAATTGTGGAATTATGTATTATATGCTATATTATCAAGTGTATTTTGAGGAATTTTTATTTCAGGTCAATAGGGATTAATTTGTATTATGTGCTTTTTAATTTTCAGAGAAGTAGGGCTTAATTTGTATTAGATCTCTGTTATTCTCCCAGTTAATAGGGCTTAATTTGTATTATATGCTTTGTTATCGATTGTATTTAGAGGAATTTTTATTCTGAATCAGTGGAATCACTTTCCTTGAATTCTGGAGTGAGGATAAATTAACAAGCCGTTGCAACGTTTCGGTTCTCCTGGAACCTTCTTCAGGCAGGCTTGTTATGATTTGAAATTAGTTAACCGAATAAGTTTGAGGATCCAAAAAAATATGAGTATTGTTTAAAGGCTTTCTCTCAAAGAGCTGGAAGCAGATTTACTAAAATAGATTAAGCATCAAAAGAATATGATTAGTGTTTAAAGGCTTTCTCTCAAAGAGCTGGAAGCAGATTTACTAAAATAGATTAAGCATCAGAAGAGTATGATTAGTGTTTAAAGGCTTTCTCTCAAAGAGCTGGAAGCAGTGAGTGAGCTTTTGCCTCCTCAACTGTCCCTTTTTATAGTATAGGGGGCGGGACTCTGTTTGAATGGGCCAATAGGAGGCTCTCTGTTTGAATGGGCCAATAGGAGGCTCTCCCATGTTTTTGTGGTTGTTTTAATCATCTGTAGTGGGGCTTTTTGCATTGTTTTATTTTAATTTTAAACTAATGGTATTATTTATTTATTAAATTACTGTTTCCCACTTGTGTACTGTGGGTTTTACATTATTTATTTATTTATTTATTTGTTTAATTATTTCTCAATTTAGGTTTGAATTGTTTTAATCTCTTTTTTAATTCTTTTTTCTTTTTCTTTCAAGGCATTCTGGGGTGGCATAGGTATGCCTTTGCCCGTGTTTGTCCTTATTGGGAGTTGTGATTAATCAAATGATGATTCTTATGAACAGGCCGACCAGAAGGGAAACGAACAGTAGAGCGAATTGCAAACATGAGGCACGGGCTGATTAGGGTTGGGGTTAGGGTTAGCGGTTAGGGTTAGGGTTAGGGGGTTAGGGTTAGGGTTAGGGGGTTAGGGTTAGGGTTAAGGTTAGGGTTAGGGTTAGGGTTAAGGTTAGGGTTAGGGTTAGGGGGTTAGGGTTAGGGTTAAGGTTAGGGTTAGGGTTAGGGTTTTAGGGTTAGGGTTAGGGGTCAGGGTAGGCGCTAACCTGTATGCACTGTCCATCTAATGTCGCTCACTCCACTGGGTTTCACCCCCATGTCAGTCGGTCCATTCCCACCATTCTTTTTCTCTTTTGTTTTTTTCTACAGGAACTATACTGGCACGGGTCGGCCTACGGAACGGCGACCCGGAAAGAGTTCCCTCGGACTCAGTGAGTATATTTTTGGGGTCATGTCGTGTGAGCATGCCGTGTGTCTTTTTTCTTGTGCCTCCCGGTGGGATTGAGTCTTTGTTGAGCCTGTCGGGCTGTAGTGGAGTGACCCGGATTCCCCTTCGTGCGTCGGAACTGGCCCGTTCGCGGTCCCTTATAGGGATAGGATGTTTTTCCTGTCTGGTACAGGAGTTTGGGCGGACGCTGGGAGCGTGTCGTACTCGCGGGGAGGCCGGGCAGTTAAGAGAAATGTCCGGAAGGCTGCCCGCGTCCTCGTGGCCGACGGAGGACACATCGCTCTGCGGGTCAGTCATCGTGGACCTCGTTTGTTTTCTCTGCGGGGCGGATGTTTCAGACTCCTGTTCGGCCTCTGAGCTTTCGAACAGAGTCTCGAGGTTCAGCGGAGCTACCGTCATCTCGGCGTACTCTTTGGCCTCGTCGACCGTCTGGCGCTTGAGTTTTGTACCGAAGGTACGTTCGGCCCACTGGGTGGCTTTGTCGAAGGAACGGTCAAACCCGTCGCATCCGATGCGTTCGAGCTTGTTCCCCTCTTCGGACAACGCTTTCGTGTAGTGGCTATTCAGAATATTAATAGTGTTCTGAGCCCACTTTTTTGCATTGTCCTCAATGAGGGCTTGCGTGGCGGCGTTTGGCAAAGCCGGTTTGATTACCTCTGATAGGTATTTTACAATCTCACCGATCGCAGGAGGCTGCCCTTGGCATATATTGTTCATGTGATGTTTCAATTTTATGATCTTGAACGACGTGCGGACCGAGTCAATGTGAGGGTCCGTAGACTGTTTCGGCTTTTGGTTCTGCCGGTGATGTGATTTTTTGTTTTTGGGGTGCGAGCGCACCATATACTGAGGCCCCGAGGTACAGGGCCTCGAACGGGCCCGGGGTTCAAAAGATTGCGGCCTGTCGGGCCGACGATCAAAGTCACGATAGTGAGTAGGGGCCGTGCTCCTACGGCCTCCGTATTTGACCATCTCCGCGT